>NW_022280045.1:5610986-5616983 GCF_004355925.1 Anarrhichthys ocellatus | reverse complement strand
GGGGGGTGTTTGTATGTGTGCGTATTTGTGCGTATTTGTGCGTGTTAAGTGTTATTTTTTTAAACTGACGCGAAAATTGCCAGTGGCATAGCAATGAGCCTGCTCTGATCAGGCACATATGGAACAAGCACTGCACTTGTAGAAGTATAAAGTATAAATACTCAAGTATCTTTCACTAACAAGGACCACACCAATAACAGTATGAGTTTAGAGAGGTTTATTGCATAGTGGAATGATTGTTAGATTCAAGAAGCGGAAGGGGTCGAGGGATGAATAGATATAGGGTAGAGGGATGAAAGGGAGTAGGGTAGAGGGATGATTGGATGTGGGGTAGGGATGAAGAGATGAAGGGATGAGGGGTAGGGGGTCGAGGTAGAGGGATGTAGGGTAGGGGTAGGGGTAGAGGGATGAAGGGATGTAGGGTAGGGATGAAGAGATGAAGGGATGTAAGGAAGAAGAAGAGGAGGGTTTGTAGGAAGGAGTTTAGGCGATCGAAGGGGGACCGTTGATGTCCAGTGGCTGACGGGAACGGAGACTGTAGAGTGGGGCTTGTCTCTTCAGAAGCTGTGGCAGTGCAGAGTCCCCTGTTGTTCCTGTAATCCTGCGAGAGAGAGAGAGAGAGAGAGAGAGAGAGAGAGAGAGAGAGAGAGAGAAATATAGGAGGACCGAAACGGGGTTGGGGGGAGGGATGTGAAGACAAGAGTCGAAGAGGAAGTGAACGGGTTCGTTGTGCTTAAATACTCTGTGCAGAGGAAATGAGCTGTGTTCTGGGCGTGGCCCTGTTCCTGAACAAAGTTTATAAAACTACATTTAAAATTGTACTTGAGTAATTGCACTTAGTTACATTCCACAACTGTAAAACCATTACTTATAAATGCACCAAATCAGAGCCAACATTAGTTAGCATCATTTGGTTTTCATGAGAATATAAATCATAGCTTGTTGGAGGTAATTTGAACTTCAGTAGTTTCTTCCCAACACACTGCTGCTGTTATATATTCACTGTTGGCGAGTACTACTATAAATTTAATCCATCCTGACCAATCAAATAAATGCTTTCTGCCCACTGAGCAGTGTAACAGTTAGGATTATTAAGCTTTGCCAATCACCGATTTGCACACACTAATTTCTAATCCGGAGGGCAGCAAGCTAAATGGAGCATATGAGTTTGAATTGTATACCAAGTCAGAGGTTTTTAGCCACAGCACAACATACGGGAACGATACAGCATCCTGCAGACATTGCAGAAACAAAATGAACAGCGATATGGTCACATCCACATGATGCTTTGACCAGAGGCTGAGCATTAAAATAGCGCTAAATTTTCAACCTGCTTTGTTTTCTGGTGAATACTGGAACCTGCAACAATGTGAAGCCTCTGTGTGATTTGAAAAACATTTCAGGATGTGATGTCAAATACACGTCATCTTGGCCTCCAATCTTAAGTTTTGAATAAATGTTTAGTTTTTCCTGTTTAATGCAGTTTGGTTTGTTTGTAAGAGGCGTTGTAAACAAAGCTGCAATTATACCACAGGACAGCTGTGGAGTAACAATATGACTCATCCTGAGTTGTGATGGTGCGTGAGTACGTGACAGTGGGGTGGGGACAAGCTGTGTGTCTTCGTCTGGAGCTTGTGGGTGAGAAAAAGACAGAAGGAAGCTGGTATGCAGCTTACCCTTCCAGTGACTCAGCAATTTCAGAGATGAGTTTTTTGTAAATAATCCCCTTTTCTCATTTCTGCTTCCTTCACTCCTTATCCCCTTTGCCCTTTTCACACTCCATCACCGCCTCTGCCCTCCTCGCTCCCATTAATCATTGATGTGTCATTACTTAATTGTTTTGTACATAAAAATAACATCTCATCACTGTAATGACTCTCAATTAGAGAAAAGAGGGACAGCAAATTTGATAACGCCTCCATTGTCTCAATGTCGCTCGTTTTCTAGAACGAGGGATTGAGGTAACATGTAATATGGTGAAATAAAAAAAAAAGGGAAATCACTATTCAAATTCTGTTGGTTTGCGGTGCGATCGTCATCTGAACACCAATCACTGACAGCCCTCATCTGTTTAGTGCAGAGAGAGAGAGACGTCAGTTGCACTTTGCTGAAAGCAGAGAGACGCAGGGACAGAAATAGACCATACTGGGATATCTGACGAGGGGAGGAGAAGGGAGAGGCCCTGGGTATTCTGCCATCCTCGATAACACCGGCTCTCCGGTGGGATGGAGAATGAACGCCAACAGAGACGATGAGGAGCATGAGCGGTCATGCGCTGAACTTGTGTCTGTGTCTGCATGTGTGAGCAATGAGGTGGTCGCAGCAGCGGCGGCCGGATGGAAGACAGAGAAAGGAAGGGGAAAGGAAATGAGCTTCCTATTAGATTAGGAAGAGAGACTACGAGAGACACTGGAGAACGTTTGCAATGCAAGAAATGTGTCATGGCTGTAGAATGTAAACTCAGCAGAAGATATTGATCATCTTCCTTATTTAATCCAATTATTAGCACATTTTTTTTTTTGAGTACTGACTTGATGTTGGTTTGTTAATCTGACTGCTGTTAGTTTCACACCATTATTCAGTCTAACATTGTGTTCTTGTTTGCCAGTTTATGTTTGGGAGGGCAGTGACTAAGGGATCTGCCCACTTACGTTCAGTCATCACTGTTTTTAGGGACGTTTAAGTAAATATGTCAATTTAGGAGGTGTTACGTATTTCTATACGTTGACTTCCATGTCCAAATAGGCTGTATCTACGGATATAGTGGTGCTTTTAACTAGATACTAACGTCAGCATGCTAACATATACTCACCAATGGCAATGCTAACAAGCTGATGTTTGGTAGGATTTGATGATGTAAACCAGCGTTTTACTATTTAGCACTAAACATTAAGTACAACTGATGGGGGTGTCATAAATGTTGGGCTGGACAAAATTTGGTGCGATAAAGAAAAAGTCAGGGGATGAAGATGCATCCTCTAAAAAAAAGAAGAAAAGAAAAACAACAACCTGTACAGCTGTGTCAATCGTTTTCATGCTTGTGGCCATTTTTCTGCCATTGTTTTTCTGGCTCTGGCTCAGGAAGATGACAAAAGTGTGATGCCTTGGAGATAGCCGACAACGAGCACGAAAAGGAAAAATTCTGACTTGTGTACAGTCAATCTGGGGTCTGGAATCAGCCTAATGTTACGCAGGAACTCTTGGAGACCACATTTGAGACGCATCATGACGAAATCAGCGAGCAACCCAGCGTACTCAGACTGGAAAGTTAGTCCAAAGTTAGTGGCTTCCTGACATTAGTGCACATCAGATTGAACTATGGGTCACTATGACTGGTTTGACTTTTCCTCAAAGCTCACTGTGCCCAGACCTCACTCCCACTCATTCCCATTACTCACCACTTATTTATACTTATCATATGAAGGCCAGATATGATGTAGATGGTTGTGCATGCCTCATTTGGTTTTGCCCGGATGACATGGGTTACAGAACAATAAAACGGAAATGTCTTGTGTTCATCATGGCTGCAAATATATCGGCTCAGCATGAAGGCAAGAGAGAGCCATCACTCGCTTGTTGAAAGGCACAAAACGATTTAACTGTTAACTACATCAAACCAGACTAAATAGTTTGACTTTATTCTCATGAGCACAATAATGTGCCTTTACTTTCTGCTTGCACATCCTTTTTTTTAATATGGATTTAGTTTTTCTCTTAGTAGCCACTGAAAGATCTTGTTTTCATTGAATAGCTTAATGATGATCGATAATTTGACCGATGCTGTAATTGGCTGAGTGGTCTAATTGGCACGCTGTTTCGCATGCATTAAAAAATTTAAAATCAACCTTGTACCACAATTTTTAGCATATTATTCTAATCAGTGGAAGCATTTAAAGGGTGACCGGACCTTATTGCCCCTCCCTCTCCCCCTCTCTTTTTCTCCATTACACTGTACATAATTAGTTGGTATCATATTTTTTTCAGTTGCAAGTGCTTCTGCTCACCTTTCGAGGATACAGGTCACAGTTCTTCAGGTAAACATGAATACTATTATTATCATAATTACAAATTATAGCATGCAGGGAAATCAAATGAGTAAATGTACAAGCCGTAACAAAATGCTAAAAACTCACACATGAATCTGATTATTCAATATATGTTGGGTTTTACAACTGAATATTGTCTTATGAACACCTGGTAGGAAGTTGTGATAAGTCATACAAAGTGCAAATGTGCAATCTGTAATTTGAACTCGCATGTAAGTTTGCACAGTCCCAAGCTTTCAGCAAAACACTTGATTCTCCAAATCTGTTAAACTGCAGAAGCTCCCAGGTCTAAACTTGTGTGGCTGTAATAGACACTAAAATAAGAGCAAAGCTTCCTTGAAACAAATAAAGATAAATATGTCATGTCATGGTGATAAACAAACATATGGCTCATGACACAGTGTATGCTGAGCACGGAGCCTTTTAGTACATTTCTATTGCATTTGTTTGTCTTAACGGGACTTACCTGAGGCCTGTTTGTTCCCAGGTGAGAGAGAGAGACGAGGGTGCTGTGAGGACCCAGGGGTGCTCTGTGTGAATGTGATGGATGCTATGGGGGTTCTGTATCCTCCCGACAATTACACCGTCACTGTTCCCCCCTCACACCCAGAAACAGTGAGACTCCTCAGCACACTGTCATCAATCTTTACTAAGGCCACTTAAAATCACTACTAGAGATTATGTTTCTCCACAGAGTGCTGGATTTCACTAGAAAATGCAAGCCCCCACAGTATATTAGCTATTATGGTCACATTGCCAGACGCTGTGACGGAGCAGAACAGACTGGCCCCTGGGCTAATGCTCGACAACAACCAAAAGCCCTACACTAAGTAGGTGCATTAAGTAGCGCTGCTAAAGGGTCACAGCAACAGATAGTTTATCTTGTTTTTAGTTTTTCTCTGTTTTCTGTCACCTCCTCTCTGCCTCCCCTCATGTCACACCTGAGCTGTTAGTTAATAGCTTTCACTCACACAATGAATCAACTTTAAAAAAAAGGAAGGATGGCCCAGTGATTTGTGCATTTCTCTGTGCAACTGTGTCAAAATGAGAGAAATCAGTTTTGCCTCTTTTCAGTGACCTTGAAAAGATAATTAAAAAGTATATTTTCACCTCAAATTGATCTTTCACGGCCTGAATTAAAGGATCTTCTGGACCTGGATCTTTAGAGATTTGGGAAACGTATATCCTCTAAACTTTAATTTTAAATTAATCATTCAGATCCCAATGCAGTTAGCCAAAACAGCTAATCCAGCGGGCTAATGTCTGTGTTTACTTTAAATCAGAATCAAAGACAAGCAGCATTTGAATTGATGAGTTTATTTTCAAAGTGTCAGAAGGCTGGTGCTGCTCACTCTAATGTTCTTTGGTTTTATTCATGTATTTCATTTGATTTGTTAGGGACATATTACAATATTACTGTAAACAAAGATGTTACCACTTCATGAATTGTACCATTGTTCAATTTAGCTCAAATTTGCAAAACAAACAAGACAAAACACAAAATGACACACAGCAGCACATAACACACAAACAGACCATGTCAGCAGTAAATCTATGTTAGACAATGCAGGAATATTTGTATACAAGGCAAAAATAATAACACTTTGTGTCAGTGAGTATTTTTTAGCAGACATCAATCTGGCTTTAAAGCCACTGATAGAACCGGAGCAGCTTGGTTAGCCAGCAAGTTGGCTCAGAAATGGATGCTCACTTTGTAGCTATCAGACTCAGAGACAAGTGTTTGAAAAGATTTACCTAAGTACACTTGCAAAGTGTTCAAATAATAACACACTTAAACACACAGAAAGACAGTGTGGGGACTTAAGTGTGTTCTGCACAGACTCGTTAATAAGAGCTCTGCAATGACAGGCATACTGTGAGGGTGAATATTTTGTCTTTCACTCTGTGTGTGTGTGTGTGTGTGTGTGTGTGTGTGTGTGTGTGTGTGTGT
>NW_022280045.1:5607897-5610976 GCF_004355925.1 Anarrhichthys ocellatus | reverse complement strand
TGTGTGTGTGTGTGTGTGTGTGTGTGTGTGTGTGTGTGTGTGTGTGTATATGAGAGACACAGTGTGTGAATGTGTGTGTGTGTCTGGTCTGATGAATAGCCACAGTGTCACTGAGTGCAGACCTTGACAGAGCAGAACAGATGAGATGATTCAGACGCCAAAGCATTGTCCTGGCTCTCATCACTTCAGTTGGCGGCCCAGAGCAAATATTATGGTGGAAGTGGATGATGGAGTGAATTCATTGAGCGGGGGGGCTTTGTTTCCTGTCTCAAAACAATCACAGCTGAAACAGCCTAAAGACCTGGAGGAGATTAAATGTTTCGCGAACGAAACAAAGTGCTTTGAGGGAAAAAAGGTAATAATATATGCCTGGAGTCCATGAATCATATTTCCTGTTGCTCGCGTATTGCTTGCATATCACTGCTTAGCATTCTGCAACCTTTTTATTTATTTATTTTTACGTCATCCTTTTTTCTCTCCTCTTCTTTAAGCCAGAGGGCTCGTGGACCTTTCTGGGTCGTCTGTAATGGGAAGTGTTTAGCAGAGCAGATGCATGGAGTGCTGCTCAGACCAGCTGCTCACAGAGAGCCCATGCAGCAGCCAGGGACCTTTCAGCATTTTACAAAAATAGCAGTAAGACTGTTAAGTTCACAAGAAACAGTTGCTGAATTTTCATTTTAACTTTGAAAACAGTATTCGGAGACTTTCTCAGGAAGCCACTTTCAAGCAGTTCATAATTTACATAAAACATTGTATTTATGAGCTGCATACTGCATGCAGGATGTGCCCTTGTTACTGCTGTTGCCCTCTTCCTCCTCCTCCTCTTCCTGCTCCTCTAGAGACACGCTGCTCATTACATAATTTGTTGCTTTAAGCACATATACAGTACTCGATAAGAAATGTTAAACTCTCGACTTCAGCTGCTAATTTACTGATTCTGAATTCACATCTCACTATTCATTACATAATGGGTTGTGTTAATCGAAGGTGTACACATTTTAAACCTTTTTAATGTAATTTTTTGATTCATGCACTGAAATATACAGTGTACCGCCATACTGATGAGAAAGTAGCTATCATATAAAATTGGGAATGACAATGGAGTGTGGCTAGATTGTAATAGTTGGTCAAATTGGTTGGTTTTAAAGGATTGTTTGTTGCTCAATATAAGAAACCATTTTCACTATACAATCATATTAATCAGTTTGATTTATATGTATCGTGATTAGGAGCTGTTGTGTAATCGTTTTCTGACCAGAAGTTGTATATTGACGCGTGTGCTAATCATTGATTCCTGGATCGTTGGACTCTTTGCCAATTCTTGCCTCTTGCCTGCAGTAAGAATTACAGTTGGTTGTGAGTCACATGATTTAAAGGCCATGTGTTCTTGGATGAAGGCTGCATTGATCACTCAGAGGAACATCTCTCTGTCTGTCTCAATGAGGAATAAAACCAAGTCAAACAAAACCCCCACAGCGACCAAAGATAAGAGGACCTATATGAATTTAAATAAGATGACATAGCTTGTAGAACACCACGTGACCCTTCCCTCCGTCTGTGTCTGTGCGTTTTTCTTTTGATCATTTCAGCTTGACGCATTTCTCACTTCCTCCCCAGCCCACTGTCCAGCAACTGTGATGCTACTGAGGCTGCCTGCGGCTGTAAGATGATTTTCTCTCTCTCTCTCTCTCTCTCTCTCTCTCTCTCTCTCTCTCTCTCTCGCTGTGTCTTGCTCACTGACTCATTCATGGACTCAGAGCTTGGACCAAATGCTAATTCTGGCATTCAGATTTGAGCTGTGTTCTCTAGATGCTCCCCTGTGCAGAGGGGCATGGCCGAAGCAGCTTCAGCAGAGAGGAAATGTTACAGGGCAAACGTTTAAATGCCTTCTTGCCATACACACACATGGACTTTCCCTGGGTACATCCATACCTGCTAAAGTTACACAAGCAAACCGCACCTGTTCTTGTGAATTGCAGTTGCTGAAAATGCTCAAAAACCCCGGGGGACAAAAAATGTTTTATCTTGTAAAAGCGGGCCAAATAGGAAGTTAGCACCCAGTAAAGGAGCAGTGAGAGGGAACTGGAGGAAGATGGATGGGAGAGGGACGAGGATACCAGTAATGAGCTAAATAAACAAATTGCCCTCTGGAGGTAAACATCCTGGGGGGTAGGGAGGGAGATGCTGGTATGATTAATTGAAGGACAGCCAGGGACACAGAGGACCGGCACTGCAGAGGAAACCAGGTAGAGGACAATCCTCGTCCATATACAGGATGAAACTATATACTCAGCTTCACAACTTGATGTAGTATCTGCCTGCAGCCACTATCAGTACATTGCTTCCTCATTGAATTACAAAGAAATGGATAGAGAGAGAGAGAGAGTTGGTGTGTGTCAATAGAGCGGAAGAGAGAGAGAGAGGACATTATGTCACATCAAGGTAAAACTATATACACGCACTGCGGATGGCCTCACCCACCTTTGTAACAGCCACATGAGGATCTGAGGAGGAAACGTGAATGGTGTAAAGCTCTGTGTCGAAACCTCACCTTGCATGTGATTTTAATCTTTCCATCTCAGTCTACCATGCATAATCACTGAGGATCCAGACAGCAGTGTGTGTGTGTGTGTGTGTGTGTGTGTGTGTGTGTGTGTGTGTGTGTGTGTGTGTGTGTGTGTGTGTGTGTGTGTAAAAGAAATAGACAGAAAGGGAAGGGGTGGGGTACTGCTCCCAGGCTGCCAGAGGAGTTTGTCCTTGGACTGCCCTCATCTGTGACGCACACACACAAACCCTTTCACACATACACATACACATACACACACACACACACACACACACACACACACACACACACACACATACACTTCCACTGGTTCATTTACTCTCTCTCCAAATATAAAACTAGGGCTTGCATGTGCACGCTTGCGCTCTATAGGTACAGGAATAAATACACTTGCTGCTGTGCTGTGTGTGCCTGAAAGCTCTTAGACTGAGCTCAGACGTCTCATCAGGGATGCAGCAGAGCCCTTGTCTGCAGAGAGAGAGAGAGAGAGAGAGAGAGAGAGAGAGAGAGAGA
>NW_022280045.1:5533434-5607797 GCF_004355925.1 Anarrhichthys ocellatus | reverse complement strand
AGAGAGAGAGAGAGAGAGAGAGAGAGAGAGAGAGAGAGAGATATTTCATCTGATGTGGGGTAGAATGTGGGTGGAGGGGTTGCTGGCTGATTTACAAGGTTGAGGTGTCTGTGTGTGTGTGTGCGCGTGTGTGTGCAGCTTTGGTTAAATGTTCACATGCACTGCATCCAATACAGAGGGACAACCAATGGAGACACACCAGTGAATAAAAGTCCACACACAGAGGTAAGTATGCCAATGCGCTCATCTTTTTATTGCACAACAATGTATCGTCTTTTTACGAACGCTTAAACGACATTGCCACTGACTGACAGACCAGCTTATTGAGAGAGACCAGGGTGTGGCTCTGTGTTCTCGGCCAACAGAGGTGGTGGACAAGACAGCCTTTTGGACGCAGACTCAAATCAGCCCCCTCGCCCATCGCCGCCAGCTGTGCATCTCAGTCTGAAAAGACTGGACAGCCAAAAATGTTACCAGCATCCCAAGTATCCCCCCTGATCCTTTGAGATCGATTTGGAAGTGCTGCAACTCGGGCTGGGAGCTGATTTGTCCCTGGATTGTAGACATCAACTTAGACAGAGCTGGAGTTCTGAAATACTTGAACCTTTTTGTTAAGCAGAGCACAGCCTGAGATGGTTGGCCTCCAGAGAGAAAGAGAGAGAGGACACATGCTGTGTCAGATATCTGTGCTGTTGTCTACATGGTGCTGGTAAAGTGTGTCTGGATGTCAACACTGAGCTGCTCTTGCAGGCTGTGGAATGCTACTAAGTCTATGGATGTGCTAGAGTCTTTTTTTAGGAGCATTACAGTGTTATTTATTTATTTTTTTTTTTTAAGTAGAGTCGTGACCGTGTAACACCTTCCAGCTTGTGCTGGCGTCTCTCTCAGCCTCACATGGGTTTCAAACGCCTAAATGGCATCATATTCTCAAGTGGGACCAACATTATAGAAGGAAAGGCACAGGAACACACACACACACACACAAACTCAAGCACACAATACACAAAGTCCTGAAGCAGAGAGAAGGCTTAGGTAAGCTAAGCAGGCTACAGTAGCTACGACACAAAGGTTTAACTGTTAGACTAAATAAAATCATTGTACAGCAGTTGGTTCACGACAATGTCTAGATTTGAAGGTCCCACTAAGAATCGTACACAGAACTCTGCTTCGATAAGAAAAATACAAGCATGCACTCTGCTATTATCTGTCAAGGAAGCTCAACCAGGGAGTCGACTGCTGTGGCTCGTGAGCCAAATTCAGCCTTGGAGAGATCTTTGTTTTTGTTTGTTTTATGGTAAACCAGATCAGTGTGCATCACCTGTGCAACAATATGGTTTGAGAAAGATTTTCCAGCATGTGCACATTGTCTTGTTTTGTTCCTGTATTTATATTTATGTGCAGGCATCTCCACAGTTTTAGTTAATATTTTATTTGTCATTTGTGTCTCTGTGCAGCAAGCAGGTCATCCAAGCTAACGTCTAGACTGCCGATATCCACCAGAAGCCTGTCAGAGCTCACCCTCTCACTGTAGAAAATGTATCTTATACAGGAGGTTGTGGAAAAACGCAACAAAGTGCCCCACATCTCTGTGTATACCATATGTACAGAACATGAAAGTACAGAGTACAGCGCGCATGGTGTTGGAAGGCTCAAACCAACAAAAATGTGCAATTTTGTGTTTCCCAAATCAGGGAAAATTATATATACTGACATTGTCATTTTAATTCAGCAATACTAGTCTTTATCTAATGTTTTTTTACATATATTGCAAGTTGAAAATAAAAACACATATTTGCATTTTTACAGGCACATACATACCACAAAAATAGACTGTGGAAACTAGATATACTAGGCACAAGGTATATACAGTCTGTGTGCATGGGGCACATTGCAAAAACAATAAACAAATAAAATATACTAATAAATCAAAGACACTTTTACAGACAAAAAGAATACCCTGATTTGCTAACATATCAACACCAAGGCATTCAGTACCCTTAATATCTGGTACAGCGAGAATGAGAGGTTTGGAACTTAGATACTCTCAATAGTTGTCAGTCAGTGTCAAACATGTATGAGGGATTTAAATCCCACTTCACAGCAAGGTCCAAAAGAAGAACCATTAGACAATCGCACTTTGAACCCCCCGTCATCAGGCAAATACAGCACTATATCACACACACACAATTCGACAGTGGCGGTGAGCCAACTGACTGAACACACTTGTGACACAGACACAAAACAGATAACTGACAGAAGTATGTGCTTGGCCAGGGCTGTATCAGCTTCATGGCTGAGGGTTGAAACAGAGTGGTACTGATCAAAGTGTTGGGTATGCCATCCTTTGAGTGGGAGTGAATCACACACTACAGTATCTTACTGGATGGACGCAATGAAACAGAGACGGTGCCTGATATTGCCTGAAACATTAGCTCTTTAACTCTCCTTCCATCTTGCTCTCACTGACTGTGGACTCATTCAAATAATATCAGCACAGTCCTGATAGCAGCTTAATAGGGCAAACTCTGGTATTAGCACAAAGGAACAGGGAAGAGGACCAACTGATTGCACTGGAACAGTATTGAAGCACACAACAGCTATTGACTTAAATGGACTGGATTCATTCGCAATCGTATTGGCATTTTGGCATCTACCTTTCCCATCGGAAAAAAGCAATACAAAGTTCTCGTGCTGCTGATGGAGTGGGTGGCAGCACTGAGACCCAGGTACGACAATGAACAAGGTTTAGTGCATGTTACCGATCAAATGGAAAGTGGAAATGTTGCCGCTCTACAGTGACAATGAGCCAGGGTTTATAAGCCATATAATGAAGCCCTTGGAAAAAAAACAATCACTTACACATTGTTTCAGGACTTAAGCAGCTCTCAAAGTGATCAAAACGTTAATAACAATCTGAGGGTTGTGTCTCCACTCGATAGATCCTTGTTTTTCTCAGCCAATCAAAATTCAAGGGGAACCTTTCAGCATGGTTAAATCAACAAGTTGATTATGGGAGGATGGCGCAGACTACATAAATCAATGAGCAGCCACGCTGCGGCAATCAATAGATCGTTCTGAAAAGCTAGCAAACCTGAGTGAAATGTCCATTCCATCGATTTTACAGTTTGGCTCTGGATCGATGCTCAGAGCTGAAAAGTTGGACGGGGTGTTTGTTTAACGCATTGAATCAGCTGCCTGTTTTCTTTCCCAATTGGATTCATTTTTCGTCCTTTATAGTTTAACCAGATAACGGGTCCAGAAGAAGTTCTGCACCCGTTTTAAGAGAATAGAGCATCGAATTTCAGTTTGTATAACAAGGTCGAAGTGCAACACACTGAATGTCCTCAATGCTTGCTTTCGACCGAGGAGTTCAAAATCGTTACGACTCACGCTCGTTCACGCCCACCACAATGAATGAACTAAAAAAAAAGGGATCCTCTCGTTATAGATCTGGAGATAGGATGTGTGTGTGTGGGGGGGGACATACAGGTTAAATACAGCAACGTTCTACCCAGAGAAGCATCATGAAACCTAAAACGATCGCACAGACACTCAGCAACACATACAGCAACCACCTTGCATCATAAAAGCTTCTTTACATCTCTGTCCCTTTATTTACATGGCAGTTTATATCTGATTAGCTGTTTTCCTTCTCATATGGCATACATTCAGCAAGAGAAGGCTTTTAGGTTCAGGATCAGAATATTTAGAACAAATATAACCGAAGCCTGAACCCAATCCCGAAATTTGAACGATGGGTTTGTTGGGGATCAAAATGTTGAGACATTCATGGGAGTCTTGTGTGATATGGGGCATATGGAGACTAGCAGAGAGTTTTTACAACTGAGGCATTTGTGCCCCATATTGCCCACCCCCATTCATCTTACAATTTAATGTCTTCAAATGGGTTTTAAAGTGACATTTTTGAGAATCTTACTTGTTGAACTCAAAGTGTGGATTCCTCCCTTGACTCTAAACCAGTTTTGAGCAGTTTGTCCCGTCTGTTTTAACAAAAATGACACTGCATGTCCTCTCATTCCCTCCCAACATTTTTGGTTAAGGTAACAACATGGTCACTGGATTACAATACTTCAAGTGAAGCCACAATAGCTGCTGGATTCTTTAAGATTTCACATTAAAAAGAAAACAAAAGGAAAACTTTCCTGTACAGCATATGTAAAGATATTTATATTCATATATATTTATATATATAGGCGGGGTAGAGTATTGCAGAATTATATTGCATGTGTTAATCAATAAACCGAGACAAAAACAAGCAATTATACAGTATGGGTTGTTCACAAATGTCTCCTTTCGATAAAGCTCAGATTATTTAACCACCTTTGCCTTCAGGGTTACAATCAGTGCACTGACAAAACAGCTGACCGCCTCCCAGATGTTTCATGAAAACAGGTCAGTGCTGCCGTCAGCATGTGAAACCAATCGCGCTTAACAAAGCAAGTGTGTGTGAGTCCATTCTCTGAAAATTGAACCAAATCGTACCAACAAACTCATGCACACAAAATCAAACCCACATATATACATACACACAAACCAAATATATGGCTTCTAACGTTGAATCAAGGCAGTTAAATAAATGGCATTTTCTTCTATGTTTCTTTTTTAGTTGATACAGACACAACCAGACTTTGTGTTCAAGCTCAACTTTGGTTTGGGTAGATACAATGAATATAATATCCCTCCGTACTTTTTTCATCAACTATTTACACATCGATGTAAGATCGACCAGCGGTCTAAAACACTATTTTCACTACTATTTAAACAATATGAAGAGCAATGTGTTCTTTTGCTACGACAGCTTATACAGAAAAAGTACACTCTAAACACTTTTTAAACGCTTAAAATGTCATTGTCATTTGACTTCAAGTCCCTGATTTTCATTTTTAAGTCCAGCTCCTGCTAGATTGCATTGCATGGATTCTACACAGTATGCAATAGTTACATAAATCATACTTTTCTTTATATCTTTACAGTAAAGACAGCGATATACAGTAGGTGTTTGGAAGCAGAGTGTAAGGGGTGACACTAAGACTAAAGTTGCTGGCACAGTAGACTAGACCAGTTCCACCTTAAGTTATACTAGTTTAATTGTATAGACTTCTCCTTGCCAAAGTGTCTAAAGACTTTCAGTTGCTCTTTTCCTTCCGCTGACACCAGCACACAGGGCATCCAGGTCCAGTGACTGGTGCCGCTGACGGTAGCTGATTGGTCATTTAGCAAGCTGACAGATCAGCTGGATTGACCGAAAACAAACAGATTCTCCTACAAAAAAGGCCTCTTTCCTGAACTCTACCAGGGTCACAAGTTGGAAGACAGCCGGGATCTGGCAGAGTCTAGCTCTGGAAGGCTGACAATTGAATCTTTCTTGGGAACTCCAGAGTCTGGAGGTCCTGACCCAGCAGCTGCTGCTACTGCCCCCATTCCAGCAGGTGCACCGGGAGGGGGTACGGAGGCAAAGGCAACCCTTTGTTGAGCTCCTGCCAATCTCACCACCCCCGAGGGCCCTGGCAGGCTGGGGTGAGTGGGCTGAGGGGGACCGATGGAGTTGTTGGATGTGCGGGTGGATTGTGGAGGGCTGGGAGCTGCAGAGGCAGCTTGTTGTGTTCCCTCCTGGGGAAGTGAGAGCTGGGAGGCAGATATGGCCCGCGAATCCTGGCTCAAGCTACCTGCATGAAGGGAGTGGGTGCTCTTGTGTGAGGCAGCCCTCTGCTGGGTCTGTGGTGGGCTGGGAGCATGGTGCTGTACAAGGGACAATTGGGAACCAGAGGGTCCTGCGCTTGCCATGTACTGGAAAGTCCGTCCTGGGGCTGCGAGCGGGCTTTGGACAGGCGGGCTGGAGATGGCAGATCCAAACGCCCCTCCCAACGTCTGAGGGGGCTGAGACTGAAGAGGAGACATGGCGACTGGGCTGGCCAGATTCTGCATCACATGGAACCGTCGCACCATGCGAGGAGACTGCAGAGTCCCTGGACCTACCAGCGGACTCGCCATTTGAGGACAAAAGCTCATAGCCACAGCCTGCTGAAGCGTGGCGATAGCGGAACCCGACTGCTGCTGGCCAGGGGGAGCAAAGATACCGCCGATGGACGGGGTCATAGACATGGCCCTCGGCCGCTGCAGGTCCACCAACTTCACCATCTCACGGTCGTACTTGACAATCTCTTGGATCAGCTCGTTCTCCTGGTTGTTGAAGACACCAGAGTTGAGATCATGCTGAACCTTGTGCGTCAGGGTGGAATTCTTCTTACCTACAGAACAAATAAATGGATTCATTACTAAGGACGAGGCAAAGAGGACAAAAAGCAGAACACAAAAGGATCTGGAAAGGTAGAACAATATGGGTTAGAAATGGCATGGGATGTCCTTCAAATCAGGTACATCCTCGAGTACAACAAGCCCTGAGGAAAATGGATGTGTCCCCTGTACTCTCATCTTCTGTTACAGTGTCCTGTGTTATTCTGAGGGAACAGCACGGCTCATTTTACTGTCTATTTTAACATTAATATTCTGGATAGACTTTCAAAGCACAATACCATTTTGTTCCGAGTACATGAGGTTCATTTTAGAGTTTTTTAATTTGAAAAAAAAAGCTTTATTAACAGACTTACAAATGTGCAATACAGATGTTACATGTGTTTGTACTGCTAGTCATATGTCTGACTGCATCAGTAGCTGCAACCTTCGGTCATTCGGACAAGCCTCTTATCTTATGCAAGCATTCAATGGAGGAACGTTTTACCTATGCGGTCTAGACGGTCAATGGCAACAGTCTCGAAGGCGCGTCTCATCATGGGATATTCTTCCAGCACCTCATTGAAGTGGTCAACAGACAGAGAGTAGAGTCGACAGTAAGTCTCTGCTCGCACGCTGGCTGTTCGCCGACCCCTCGTCAATAAACAGATCTCTGAAACAAAGAAGGGTAAAGTGCATCAGCATTAAAAAGAAAAAAATGTCACCATCAGAGAAACAAAGAGAGAAAAGAGGAAAAAAAGAGCAAGCTGCAAGCTGTGTCCTACCTCCAAAATAAGAGCCGTCAGAAAGTTTCATTGCCAGAGTGCCCTTAGTGATGACGCTGCAGACTCCGTGCTGAATGAAGTACATTTTCTTCCCAATGGTGCCTTCCCTTATAATGTAATCATGCGGCTGGAATACCTCAAAGCGCAGCTTGGTCAACATGGCCGTCACAAAGTACGGCTCTGCGTTGGCAAACAGCGGCATGGATGCCACCAGCTTGCGACAGTTGAAGTTCACAATTTCCTAAGAAAAGACATATGGTTTGGTGAGAACTATCTGTCAAATGTGCAACTGCAGCACTACACTGCAGTCAAGTATGAAGGCTGAGTTCAGGGATTTAAGTAATAAATGTTCATCTTGTAAGTATATGCGACAACTAACTACAAGGCTTAAAACAAATACTGCTTTATCTGTATTTTCAAAATCAAACAAGTACCTCAAACACAAAAATAATCCATCAGTACAGGACTTTAGAGATTGCGTGTCTTATTGTCGATTCATGTCTTACCTCTCTGAGGGGCTCGCTGAGTTCATCCAAAATGCTCTCCTCGTCAAACATCTTGCCCTGGTATCTGTGCTCATAGTAGTCATGGATTTTCTGTCGGAAGTCGGAAGGCAGCTTGTGGAAGGACATATACTGCTCCACTTGTTTGTACTGAGAGGGAGCGAGACGGACAGAGGTAATGTTCTGTTAATGCAGTTTACATAATAAAACAGTTTTCCCGCTGTAACAATGTTTAGTTGTATTAAGTCTGGTGATATTCTGTATTTTTCTCATTGGCAGAAAAATCCCATGAAGAGGATCCAAAACCAACAATGCTCTGATCCCACCAACAAGTGCTGTCTGTGTAGTCATAGCCTGAAAAAGCTGACTCGTCTGTGCCAAACGGCTCCATTGTTGTCCAAAAAATATCAAAAACACATCAATGAGCCACACTGTTGACTTGGGGACATGTTCCTTCATTATGATGATAATGGGCACTGTAGTTTATTTTAAGTTAATCCCACAAACATGCTGTTAAATACTCACTACAGGAATAAATGTGTATTTTTCCACAGCTGAAAATAGCCACATGTTGTACAGCACAAGGGATCTGATCATTTATGCACCAGGGGCGTCATTAGGCCTATTTTAGGGGGGCTGAAGCCCCCCTCAAATGTTCTTCAGCCCCCCCAAATAATTTGGCATTATTGGCTTTATAAAAAAAAAAAAAATTATTATTTTGGTGATGTCATTAAATTAAACTATTGTTTCTCACATGGACAAGTTATTTATAACTCTAACATGCTACATATGTGCGTGCGTTCTGGTTTGTATGTTTTCTCCCCCTTCAAATTACAATCCAATAGCCTATCATCATACTTAACGATGTAAAGTTGACACTGTCAGGTCCATTCTCCATCCATTGTGTGCGGTCCCTTTAAGAATTAGGATTTGGGAGTGACGCGGATATATTCTTTATTTGAGAAAAGTTCATATTTGTGTTGTCAAATTTCACAATGACCCTCAAATTCTGTCTCTTGTGTTATCATATACTGAATGCAAGCAAAACTACAGAGCAAAATCACACTCTTTCTGATTGAACCAATCTATGAACTGTCAGAAACAATGGATATCCGCGGCCCCAAATTGGCCCCAAAAAAAATTGCCGCAAACATGCCACTCCCCTTGGGGCTAAGCCCCCCCTTTCTTTGAATCCTAGAAACGCCCCTGGTATGCACCCATATCGTTACACACTAATGTTAATATACGCAGTAGGAATGTAGAGATCTTTGGATGTACGTACAAAGCACAGCAAAATATAACCTTTGCTAAGCAGTTACATGTGTTTTGTTTTTTTACTACATTCAGTTGGCAGTCTAATGCAACACTGGCAGTATGCGTCTTACCCTTATAAAGGTTATAATGTCAGTTTATATTAAAACAGTTTTAGAGAGGTGCCTGATTGAAATGTATGGCAATTTCGAGGCTGTAGTTCATGGTGCTGTTGAATTGTATTGCATTATCCTCAGATGATTTTCTAATACTTCATCATTGGGTGGACAAAATACTACATTATAGCGCATTACAATTCAACAGCACCACAAGCTACGGCCTCCAAATAGGATGCAGCTTATCAATGAAAATAAACAAGGTATGTTTCTGAAGGATGACTCAACAAACACATTACAAACTGCACAAAGCAGTGCAAGCACATGCCCTTCAGCTGTCAGCTGAAATGAACACACTCCCTTATGCTACCTAGAAGTTAATCGATGCCAGATCAATAGAAAGTGAGAGGACCAACATGGCAACAACACAAACAATCAGCTCCTATTGTTGAGATATGGTAATCGCAATCCATCCAAAGAGCCCACTGAGAAACCAAAAAACTACGTGGCCGGCCTGCGGACTGGGGAGTGATGGTCGGGTGGTGAATCAAGCGAAAGATAAACTGAGAGAGAGTGAGATTTATCCTCGTACTTTGCTGTCCGACTGTGTGCACTTCAACCAAGCTCAAATGGAAACCCTAATAAGAGGCACAACTCCACCCTGCACCTATAAAGCTGTCCGAAACACAATTTTGAGAGGCAGTGACAGCTCAGCGGGCGAGCACCTATAGCTGTGTATTCACGACTTTCAGGGACTGAGGAAAGTCATCGTCCAAACCGTCTCTGTCCCGTCGGTCCTAACGCTGTGTGGTGAATGAACAGTGAACACCATGAAAAAGTTTCAGCTGGCATCAAGTGATATCTCCTGACAACGTTTTCAGCAGGTTTGCGTCAGAGCAGCAAGACACAACTGTCGGTGTTATTGCATCAGCAGCCACGAATCCTGACGGAGGCCGCAAGCTAAACAATGAGGTACACCCGCTCGCTGCTCTGGATCCTCAAAAGCAACATATATGTACATGTCTAAATTGGAAATTGTTTGTTCTCAGAGACAGAGTATTTACAGTGCTGTCAGAAAGTTATTACATTTTGTTTCATTGTTTGATTTGCTATGAAACTAAACCTGTGGGGTTAAAGTGCTGACTCTCAGCTTTACTCAGTGTGATGACATCCACATCAGATGAACTGTGTAGGAATTGTAGTGGGTTTGTTTATGTACAGTCATTCCATTGTAGGAGGAAGAAAGTAAGTTAACATAATCTTGAATAAAGTCTCCATATTTCATATTTGTGTGCACATTTTTCAATAGCTGGCTGAACTCTATGACCCGAAGACATCAGCAGACACTTGGCATCCTCCTCTGTGATGCTCTGCCAGGCTGGTACTCTTCACTTCTTGCTTATTTAAGGCCCTTTCAAAGTTCAGTCTGGTCTTCAGTAACAGAAACACATACTGTTTCTTTGGGAATATTATGGTAAATATTATCCTGGTGCTTTTCATGCTTTACCCCACCAAACACTTCCCCTCTTTTGGGATTGTCTGCCTAAATTAAAACACATGGACTATTTTTTTTAACTATTACTATTTCATTAGACCCTTGCGATTAATTTGGACTAACATTTTCATGGATTTGTTTTTTTCTGTTTAACTGCCAATTTGTGATTTGTCGTTGAGTGGGAAATGATTTTGTGCTTGTAAATTAGGAGACAGCTTATTTTTAAGGGTTTTAAAGGTTTTTAGAGATTAACCATGACTGTCCCCCTCAGGAGTATTTGTAATAACTTTGTGATAACTTTACAGATCTCCTGACTCCCCTCCTGACTTTTCACATTGCCAATACTTTGGTCTGTGACCAAATACCTGCCAAATTAATGACATTCCCATCAACCTCAGCTGTACTTTCTCCTCTAATTACAAAATGTTAGCAGGTTAACATGCCTAAGTATAGCCTCAGAGCTGCCAGCATAGCTGTAAGTGTTTTACCACCTCTGCTGAAAAGCCAAATGTCTAATCCAGAAAAAAATGTCCATAATACAGGCAGTCTGATCTTAAAGCCTCAGCGTCTCTATTCTATTTCAAATCCGATGTACTAGATTACAGAGTCAAAACAGCGAAAACAAATACTTTCTGACCTGTATGTAGGATTAATGCGACCAAATACTGCTTTTGCAGAGAGGATGTTGCTATAGGCTACAATGACCCCACATTGCTAGACAAGAAAAGTCTTGTCTCTCTGCCCAGAATAAATAGCAATGTGTGTTTCTGACTGATACCGTCACTCACAATGCTTCCTTCTGCCATATAAAAATAAACATAAATAAACCAAACATGCAACGTTTGAATTATTTAGCATCTACGTAAGTTAAAATCTCCTGGACGGAGGGCAGCTGCACAGCTCCTCTGATCTTCTGGAGTTACACAACACAATTTCTCACCTGCATGAGTAACTCTGCTTCCTGACATTTGCAGATGGAGAGTGGCCTGAAGAAGTGGCCTGAAGAAGTGACCCTGTGTCACAACTCTTTACCCGACGTGTCAGAGCTAACGCTGCAGCTGGTGAGCCTCTCATGGAATAGATGTTAGCTGATTGTGAACAAAGTGTAGGTGAGGGGCGGCCAAGCAGCCGTGGTTAGACTGTGACTCTAAATTACATCAATTTTCGGCGTCACTTTGATGACACTGCATGCGGCAGCAAAGTGCTCCGCTAACATTTTGTCATCTAAACTTCTGCTTTTGGGAACGCATTTAGCGATTATTATTCAGACGAAAATGTATGGGGAGTTTTGTCTTTGACTTAGATTATATTTTTGAAGTTTTAAATACATTAACTACTGACCCAATATAGCTCTCGGCTTTGTATCATTTCCACTCCTTCTTTCTTTCCTTTCCTCCTGTTTCCTCTCCTCTCTTCTCTTCTCCTCTTCCCTCCTCCTGCTCATTCATCCCACAACCTCTCTCCATTGGAAATGCTAATTCGAGTTCATCCCAAACGGCCATGTGGATGTATAATTCATTCACTTAATTCCCTGCTAAATCGCCTGATTATATTATGCAGCACATTTACCAAAGAGAAGAAAATCAGATAGCGTAAGTCGGAGCATGTCTCGTCTTTCTTCAATTCAAGGATGTGTACACATGTAGGAACAACACACTGTGGGGTCTCACACAGTACAAAGTCTCGTTAAATGAAATGAGACTTCTTAGGAAACACTGATATTCCTACAATTCAGTCAAAGGGAGTGACAACCAAAGAAGACTGGCAGATAAGGGTTTGTTCATCAGACACACTTTCTACTACAGCAGTGAATATCATTCATGGCTAAAGGGATGCTGTTTTTGTTGTAGACGATGGCGTAGGAATTTCTTTGGCCCCTATCTTTGCACAGTCAGCCTGGCTCTGGATAATTGGTGCGATCAGTGACAAACCGTCTGGCTAATAGAAGACAGATCACTGTTGTTGATGATAGAGGGAGCAGAGGAGGAGTGTGTGTGTGGGGGGGGGTATGAAACAATCTTGTATCCTGTCTTGTGCCACATACTGGCAGAGAGCTCAAACTGCTCTCTGTCTTGCTGTTTCTCAGGAGCGCTGATTCATGGTAAAACCCCACGTCACATTAAGTGAGGATAATTGATGCAAAAAGATGTAAAGTTACATGAACTAGTCTATTGTCTGTTGCATGTTACAAGGATGGGTTATCTCAAATGTTTATTATTTAAATTAAATGGATGAATGTATGTATGAATAGCACAGGTGTAAATAATATATTTAATTATGGCTGAACTTGATCTATAGCTGCTCCAGTTTCATGGTCCTGGTTGTGCATGCTGGCTCGTTTGTGTTATTAGTAACACCTGTGCTTTTCCTGCTTTGAGGTAAAAATATCTTCTCTTAAAAATGTCTCTCATATGTTAAATCTTCCTAATGAATTTTATTTACACTTCATCAAAACGAAAGTGGCGTCACATTTTCTAAAGTAGATGCTGGTTGACTAAACGTAGTTATCATATTAATTAAACAATAATATATCTGTCAACTGATGTAATGCAATGATCAGCTATCCATACCTTGAGACCGAAATCTGCCCGACGAAATTTAATCACGGAGTGCACCCAAAGGCTTATTCCATCCAAATGAATACAAGGGTCGGACAAATGTCATTAAAGCACAGCGTTAGATGCCCACACAGTCACGTCATATTGTTACACCCTAATTATAAGTAGCCACGTCTGAAAATCGTCAGCCTCCCAGTTAAAGATATTTCCTGAATTTCTGACAGTGACGATTTGTCCCACTTGGTGAAAAGAACTACAAAACCCCCATCCCTGGGTGTTGCATCTAAATATAATCCAATACTAAAGTCACTATAATGGATTCAGCTGGTTTAAAATAGTTTATCTGTATCTGGTTTCACTTATTAAATGCATAACACCAGAAAAGAATACTGTGTGAACTCTCAGGTTGGTTTTCATGCTCTTCTTATTATGCCGACAGTGCATGAATCAAGCATGAGACAAAGTTTAAACAGGCAAAATAAGTGAAAACACCTCTGTGTCTGTTTGTGCACCCTGGAGTGTGAGGGGCCTTTAATGCTGCATTTTCTAGTGACCTTACAACGGATTACATAAAACAGGGTAATGTCAGAATCACAAAGTCAAAATCACAGAATATAATGCACCAAAAGAAGGTGTTTCTACTGGCCAAACATGCAAGTTTGAAGGTCAGATATCAACAAACATGAATTCTGATGTGTAACTTTCCAAGAGATCCCCAGAAACACATGCCCGAATTGGTAATTTGCATTGTTTCCGAAGGTGCATTAAAGGTGGCACAAGTGAGACTATTTCTTTCTATTTTAGGTCTATTAGCCCTCCTGTTATGTGTGCTCTGTATAAATAACTCATAGGTCTCTGCACCAAAGCCACCAAGCCAGATTCTCCCTAAATTCAACCAGCATGCATTGTGAGTCTGACATTACTGCCGGGCTGAAATGGAAACCTCCACACAATGCTAGCATGAGCCTCACTGGGGCTGTAACAGACTGCCAGCAGACTTGTTTTGCTAACACTCTCCAAATGATAAAAATGTCACTCACAGTCCGATCTGGAGGAGTGGCGAATTCACCCAGCAGCATCGGCATCAGCCTCACTGGCATGGCTGGCACTTTTCTGCCAGCCATGCCAGTGAGGCTGAAGTGAAAAATTTTAATAACCACATCTTCAGCTCAAATACTAATCCTCACAGAGCAGCAGAAAAACACTTTGCACTAGGAAAAAGGAAAATCAGACAACTGGTCAGAAAAAGGCTTTTGGGTAAATGCACTTTCCTGCACTCAGCGGCATAAATATGTATTCTGGGATGGGGTGACGATGCATTAGCAAATATCTAAATACGAGCGAATACTCAAAAAAGCACACGGCATTATGAACACATTTCTGACGTGAAAGCATGTTTGTTTCTTACTTCTCAATTTATCCTTAAACTGAATAAAAAGACAGGCTGTTTAAACTTATACAATCATCACTGCTCCTAAATACACAAGACACTACTGCTCGTGGTGCTAATTTAACTGGATACTTAAAGCTGAGGTGAAAACGTTCAACCATCAGCAACAGGAAAGGGGGCAGAATGATTTATACCCAAGCGTCCAGCCACATGGCTGCAGGAAAAAAACCTAAGGGGAGCTCCAAACAATGCCAGCTAAATAAAATGCTGACAAAAACATCCGAAACGATGTGAAACAGACAGTGTTGAAATATCTCACAGTGCACCAGGACTTAGCCCTGAGCCCTACCGTCTCCCACAGGTTTCCCCTCCCCCCCTTGCTTTGCTCCCTGTAGCAGACAGTTAGCAGTAGCACTGCACCTCTCAAGGACACCACCAACAGAGAGGATAGAGAGGGAGGAGGAGTGGGAGAAAGAGAGCGAAATTCTGATCAAAACGAGAGGAGAGAGGGATAAAGATAAGAGAAAGATGGGGAGCTGAAAATCAGGTGGAAATATTTTAAAGGTGGATGAAAAGAGAAAAGAGGGGACGAGATAATGAAAAGAGGGGTGGTGAAAGATGCAAACAGATGATACAGAGTGCAAGTAGAGGGGGAGCCAGGGAATGAGTGATCAGGAAGAGAGAAAGAGAGGCCGCCATGGTTGCTCACGTCACCTTCAGGATGACATTGGCAGGACACACAGGTCTGCTGCCTCATCAATTCTACTGCTGCCCAAGGGGACATTATATCTCACATACACACTCTCTCTCTCTCTCTCTCTCTCTCTCTCTCTCTCTCTCTCTCTCTCTCTCTCTCGTTCTCTCTCTCTCGTTCTCTCTCTCCCACATCAGCCCCCACGCACAACACACACATAGGCCCAGCCCCTGGCGACGTGGCTCTACCTGGCCGAACACACCCGCAGCCTCTGATTGGCTGCTGAGAGCCAACAACACACCCCCTGCTCCCCAGCCAGCGAGACTCTGCTTGGAAACAGAGAGGCTGTGCCGTTACCACTACAGGCCACTGCTGCAGCACTGCTCAGCACTGCTCTGATCCCCAACCTTGTTTCTGATCGGCGAAGACAAATACTACCTAATGACCATATAAGAGTGGTTAAACAGTGTCTGGTATTGTGCGATAAAGGTCAAAACCCAAAGCAAAGTGGTGTAACCTGATGCTACACCGGGCTGTTAGAAAATTACACACACAGAAAAAAAATGTCCACTCATGTCTATGACTATCAAATCCTGCATTTTAAATAAATAATGGATGAGCCTACAATATGTTAAATTTACATTTAATCAGTGACATTTAACGTGACATCAGCTGCAGCCAATCACCAACAAAGACACTGGAGAAGAAAGAGAAATAACAAGCTCTACCATTGTTAAGATCAACTAAGATCATTTTTTATATTGACCACTGAAGGAGATCAGGAAAACTGGATATTAAGAGGTTAACAGGAAACAAGAAGAGGTTGGACAACATGGGATGGAGGTGATTTAATGAAGCTCCTCACCTTTTCCTGATACTGCCGTCTGGAGGAGTCCAGGGACTGGATAAGAGCTGTTGCATGGCCAATGAAAACAGCATAGCAAGTCGCTCCTACAATCATACTCAGCATGGTGAGCCAGATGTCTGAAAGACTCTCCGGGGCCTGCCGGCCATAACCGATGCACAGCATGTGGCTCATTGCCTTGAACACGGCAAAGGAGTACAGCTCTGACCAGGTATCATTCTGTGGAGAGAGAGAAAAAGGAGATAAGCAAATAGTTAAAGACATCAATGTTACATAAAAAGGCATGTTTTGAGGGAGAGTGGTGGCAGAGAGTCAGAAGAAAAGCTTTGGGGACAGCGGGGTCGTGGAACAGCACTTAAACAAATGAGAACTCCAGGGACGGAGTTGCATTAGAAGGAGAGAGGGAGGAAGAGCAGACGACATCAGGGCCTAATCAGTAAAGTAGAGACGGTTTGGAAATTATTTCCTCAGAGAGGAATGATAATGAGAGGTCATTAAATATGCCCTTTCAGAGCTGTGTGAATAGGAATCTACAACAGGCGGGGACAGCCAGGCAGCGGCCACCAGGCTGCTTGTTTTGAGACTCACGAAAGGGGCACACTTATGGTCGAAAGCTATACAAAAACATCAAGGGGCATTTCTCATGCTGTTCGATCCCTTTGATAACATCTGTCCTACATGTAAATAGTGGCTCTGTGTCATTCCACTGCAGCTTTAAGCCAAAACTCCCTACGTCACAAAAGAGACGGGTGAATGATAAATCCGAACAAGCTCCATTGATCTGATACTTTCGTCCACCAGCTCCCTTTGTTTCCCTTTTTGCTTTCATTAGCTCCAACTGTGGTGACCTCGACCTGAACACACTGCTGATGCCAATTAATATAAAGGTAAAGTCAAAAGCCAGGGTTGAAGTCCAGGTTTTTGGGTTTAATTTAAATCTTTCTACCAGGGGAACTACAATCTCCAGCCTCCCGAAAACCTCTTAGAGCCTGGCTTCAAGGGCACAAAACACAACATCTTCTATCTTGGCTCCTGACACACCCACACACACACACACACACACACACTCATAATCTCTAAATTTGTAGCAGGCTATACACAGAGGTTACAGTCTGCATTCAGCAAAGGCAATTAACTATATCCTCTCTCATAACTTATAGAGGAGCATCAGTAGTCTATTAGTGGATGTGCCATCACATTATAAAACCTCTTTTTTATTTAAAATAAGTAAATTAACCCCATCACTGTTAAAGCCAGCTCCAAAATGAAATGTCAACATTTCACGAGTTAAGAAAGTTGCTGTATCATGTAAAATGTGTTATTTGAAATTGCAACAGGCACTGTTTTATTGATTAAATGATGAATAAATCAGTAACAACAAATTGGTCAATAATTAAATAAATCACTATTTCCAACGCTTGAGAAGTGAACTATCGAGAAAATGTACAAAATACATCAACAATACAGCAGCATGTGTCGTGTGTGTCTCTTCTGATCTAAGAGGCACGACATTAAAGGGCCACACGGGGATACGAGGTCTTCTCCGTCACGAGCAGAGAAAAAATGAAGACTCCAAAAATAAACACAGCTCCACCAAGTGGGCTAAGGCTAAATGATGTCTGTGAAAACAGAAAGAGAAACAGTGCAGTGAAACAGATTGAATAATAGATGAACGATGAGCACTTTGATTCTGAAATAGCACAGGCAAGACAGAGGGAGAAAGAGACTCTAAGTCTCACCAGCCCTCCCCATAGATCTCAGTTTGGGAACTATCCGTTCCTTTGTTGGTAATCAGTGACTCCATTAGCTGCAGATAGTCTGTTTGAAGTTGGCTGATAACGCAAAGGGCTTTAAATTTATCTTCCACTGTCTTAAAATGCCTCTTTGTTTATATGCTGCTGCGGCCTCGCTGTGCAGCAGGCCTCATATATATTACATATGTACTCACACGTAAATTTCCCCTGCCAAATAGAATGACCAGAGGTTAGGCGTGCGCCTTACAGAAGTCACTAACTGTACCAGCAATGAGCTCGGAGTGTGTGATAATTCAAGTGAGGTGATATTGTGAGGCTGTAATGCTCATTGGAAAGAAAACCAAAATTCTAGATAGAAAAAAAAACAGTTTTTAAACTTAAGCAGTCGCAGTGACATTAATGTAACAATTAGACAGAGGGTGATGTCAGAATAAAGGTCTTTGGTAACATATATCAGAAAGGTTCATCAGCGGTTTGTCATGAGAACTAAAGTGTGAAGATATGTGCGTGGCAGAATTACAAAGTTCACTGGTGTAAGGGTGGTGTAAGCAAAAAGGTGAGAAAGCTAGTGCTGGGTGAGGTAAAGAGATGTATGAAAATTTGTTTCTGGTGAAGCATAAAGTATGTTCAAAAGCATCAGTGTTTTCATCATTTTGTTCCACTGTTAGCACCAGTTTAGAGTGTTAGCATACATACGTACGGCTGAGTCTGATGAGAGTATTAGAAGGGAACATCTGGTCCAAATTGTATAGTAATCCATCCAATGGTGGTCAAGACACTTCACTATGAAACACAAATGTCAATCTCATGGTGGCTGTAGAGGAAAAGTCTGGGGATCACCAAAATCACGATAAATGTAAACAATAAATGTCTGTACAAATTTCTATAGCAATCCTTCTGACAGTTGTTATATTTCAGTCTGGATCAAAGTGGTGGACCGACACACCGACACGGCCATCCCTAGAGCTACAAATGACAAAAAGTGCACCCAGGGACCGACACAGAAGAAGATGAACGTTTGCCCTATTACCAGTCTCATCGCTTCACACTTCCCTGGCTGAGGGACTGATCGGTGCAGGGATGGAAGAAATGACAGCGACAGGGAGATGCAGATAATGGAAAATAGCGTTGTATCAGACTGAATGTTCGACCACTATGCGCGTGTCCAACGGCTGATAAGCTGGACAAATATCAAAAGATAATGGACACACATGTAAGAAAGCCTCTGTCAGCTCTGCTTCCTCTCTTTGTGTCTCTGTCTTCCTTTCTTCTGGTCTGCCTCAGTGAGTGTGTGTGGGCTGGGCTGTGTTGCTTGGGAATGAGGAAGGCAGGGCATCCTCATCCCTCGACAGTTCATTCAAAGGCCAAAAGAAAAGCGTCTCAACGTATTCTATCCTTCAACATGAACACTGCGTGATCGCTTCCTAGAGTACATGGTTTCAGTTGATCAATTTGAACTCAAATTTATGTTTATGGTTAAAAATGTTGAGGAAGTACACGACATGAGAGGATTGATATAATATGTTTGTGCGATAGGTATGAAACTAAAGATGGCCAGCTTGCTTAGCTTAGCAAGACTGAAAGCAGAGGGAAACACAACTTGTTGTTTTTACATTGTGTGCTGATTAAACAAACAACTTGTTAATCGGTGAGCTTTAGAGGGTTGGTATTTTCTTCCCACTTTGGACAGAGCCAGGCTAGCAGTTTCCCCCTGCTTTAAGTTTTTAAGCTAAGCTAACCATACTCCAGATGGGGCTCAGTATCTCACACACAGATATGAGAGTGGTATTGTTCTTCCCATCTAACTATTGGAAAGAAAATAAATAAGCATGTTTCGCAGGTGTCAAACTATTCCTTTAAAGGCTGTTGTACACATGCATGTGCAGATAACACAAGTATTCAGCATCTCTAAGTTCAGTATAACAAACTCTTCACACTATGATAAGAAATCGGAATTGAGGTTTCTATTTCTGAATATCAATTGAATCAGAAGATGACTTTTGGCCTCTAGGATCAAGCTCCAAAAATGTAGGATCCCACATTTCCCACAATGCAACTTAATAGCTTAGTTGCTTGGTAAATGCCTGTGTCTATCAAGCTTAGAGTTTAATATGTAGTCACTCCAGAGTGACAGAAAACACTATACGATTGTTATCACAAGCTGAGTGGGAATAATTATTATTAAACTAACCTTTATGTGTACATATTGTAAAGCCCTCTGAGGCAAATTACTGTCTCCAAAAACAGCAACATTTGCACTTCAACACAATAAGCTCACTGCTTCTGAAGTAATGGTTAAGTACAGTAACTGCACTTCTTGCTTGAGCAGGATACTGTAGCACTACATGCCCTCAACACAATCTGAGTTCCTCTGGGACTGAGATAATCTCATCTTTTCTCTCCTCCTCGCTCAGGAAACAAACACCACATCATTACCAGTCCATTTACAGAGGTTAGACAGCAGCTTTCGCTTTTCGTGTTGACAGTATATCCTTTTACAGGCCTTATGCGTTTACATCCAATTTGCAACGTCCAGCGGTAGACCTGTAATACCGTTTGGTCAAACTAGGTGCGGTGGGTAAACAAAGTGGTTTAACACCATACGAAGTAATTGACGGCTTATCTTCTCCGAGGGAGCAAACCAGTGCACTGCAAAGCCCCCTCCTGCTGATGTCAGCGGGGGATAATCAGAAAGAGACGTCTCTGTGATGTGGATACAGTAAGGAATGGGTACACACACACAGTTGTAATTACAGAGTTGAAACCATACACCCTGTGTCTGTCAGTTAGCGCTGCTGTCGCTATCATTACCTTGTCGCCTCCACGGATGCAGCGAGTGCTCTGCCACCAAACCGCACTCCACCATGGAGATTAACTATGTGGCTGACAAAGCTGCATGAAGCTAATGCTAAATATGAACCAAATGAAATACATTGACGGAATTGGGGTGCACTGAAAAAGACGACCTATGTTCCCTGAAGTATTGAAAGTTTGACTGAATCCAATTACTGGTTGCTGGATGTCATCCAAAGTTACAGTGTTGTCAACGCCCTCCATGGGTCCTGCCTTTGGGCCCCTCACCACCAGTGCCACTGCAGGGTGTGAGGCATGATAGATGGCCTGGCTGCAACACAATGGCTAATGTTACAAGTTGTCAGCCACTCAACAGGGGAGCGGTCTCAGGTGGCTGTAGGCAGCCTGTACCATGCCAGAGCGGCCCTTTGGTTTGAGAGTGACGGCTCTCTGGAGACGGGCTGTCTTTGATTATACAGATAGAGAGAGCACTGGAGGAATCAGTGGCCTGTCACCTCCAAACTTCATCATCCTGGACTTCAAACGCAGCACAAGGTTGTCCTCTTGTGAGTCATGTAAGTTTACAAAAGCAGAAATATTAGGAAAATAACTGAAAGATGTATCAACTATCAAAATAGTTGCTCATTACCTTTCTGTTGATCAATGTATTGATTAATCGACTAACCGTTTCAGCTCCAACTACCTCAACATATCAATCAGCCTGAATATTTGGTTTCTATTTTTGTTTCTATTGTATTACTTTCATGTTTGTTTTTTAAGAAAATACATGTATACAAGGATTCAGTATTGGCTTTGCTTTGTTCAGTGAAGTAAGTAAGTAAAATGTATATATATAGCGCTTTTCACAGACAAAAGTCACAAAGTGCTTAACAGGAGCGGTATTGCAAAGAAGAAAACATAAATAACACAATATGACCATACAAGGGCCAATACTTTACAAGAACAGTTTTTAAAACATGAAACGTATTTAAGAAGGCACAATAAACAGTAAAATATGCAATAAAAACATTGATTAAAAGCAGACCTAGAGCATGAATTTTACCCAAATGCCAGTTTAAACAGGTACGTATGTCTTGAGCTGATTTTTAAACAAAGTCACCGACTCAGCAAACTGTAGGGGTGCAGGCAGAGCCTTCCACAACGTTGGTGCTACTGCCTCAAAAGCTCGCTCATCACGGGTCTTAAGGCGAGTGTGTGAGACGGAAAGCAATTTGAACACGTTTCACCTGAGAGCGCGGGTTGGTAAATAATGGCGAAGTAGTTCAGCCACACATGCAGGAGTCTGACCGTGTAGTGCTCTGTAAGTGAGAGTGAGAATTCTAAAGTGGATCCTATATGCTGCAGGGAGCCAGATCTGAGTATAGGGGAGATGTGAGACCGTCTATTTGTCCAAGTGAGTAATCTGGCGGCAGCATTCTGGATTACCTGCAAACGGTTAATAGCAGACATACTGAGTGAGGAAAAAAGTGCGTCACAATGATCAATGTGAAAAGAGATAAAGGCATGTATGATCAACTCTAGTTCAGCTGTTGATACTACAAATCTCAGTTTACTAATATTTCTTAAAGGAAAAAACAAGATCTGGACAGTTGTTTAACATAGGGGGTCAAACAACAAGGATTGGTCAAATATTTCCTACATTCGTACATGTTTGTGTGAATGTATTTCAGTGCAGGGCAAACAGTTGAAGGATGCAGTTAACGGCAATGTGTGATGACGTTTTTGATCGTCTGTAACATCAAAGACTTGTCTTAAATATGGTCGAGAGTCTGCCTCAGGGATAGTGGACACACCTGCTCTGGCTAAAGTCTCTCAATGTCTGCATTCTGGTTTTTGTAACATTTAGGTATACACGTAGCTTAAATGTTGTCTTTTGTATTATCTCAGACTTTACCCAATCTGTTGAAAACCTCATTTGGACCTGTGCCTCATGTCTGGGTTAGTGTGCTCTCCCCTCACCCAGTAAAAGGCTCACAGACAGGACGTATAAACAACCAGCTTTTATCTCTGTGAGATAGACACGGCAACAAAGAGCCCAGCTGCCAGGTTATACCACCTCCCCATCCCTCTGTTTTCCCCTTTTATCTTTCCTGTCATCAGCCCACCAAGCTGAAGAGGAGGCACGGAGGGATCTAGAGGTGTGCTTCAAATCTCTCCGGTTTTGTTTTCACAGCTTCTTCTTCGGTATCCCACGGTTGTTTTGTCTGGCCTACCGGCTGAATGCTTTTGCAGAAGCCAGTGATTTGAATCATTTTCTTGATTTGCTGGAAAGAAATACTGACCTTTCCTCCTGATTCAGTAATAGCATAATTGCAACAATCATCCCTTAGGATAATAATGGTTCCCTGAATGGTGGAGTGCAAAGTGGACCATATTGATCGAAATTACAGTATATATAACGATCGCAGCTAACCTGGACGATCCCTACGCTTTAGCCTCACTAGTAGCATGGCTCTGGGGGTGGAAATGCATTGTCAGGTCACTTTGGTTCAGACTGAATAAAAATGAATAAATATCTTAACAACTGCTGCATGGATTTCGGTGAAATGTTGCACTGACATTCGTGGTCCTAAAAGGATGAAGGCAACTGACATTTATGTTCCCCTGACTTTTCATGTGGCACCATTATCAGGTCACAATTTCATTAGTGTCGCTAATAGTTCTGGTCTTTCCACTATCCTTACTAGAGCATGAGGGTTCCTGTTTTAGTTAAGACAAGAAAGAGTTTATCATGGCCATAAAACACTGATTGACATTCAGCCAATATTTTCTGATGGCGGCCAGAAAGAATCAATATTCTGTGACCACCGTTAGTTCTTTCCCAATTAACACAGAATCAAAGACGCAAATCCAGTTCCGGGGTGATATGAGCAACTTGTTATGCGCAGACATGAATCCCTGTCACATACCTCCATCTTGTTGAGGGACACCCAGCAGTCTGAGGGGAAGTCCTGCAGCATGGGAACCAGGAACTGTAGGCAGCCATCCCAGTGACACAGCAGCAGCATCATACCAATCAAGTTAAATATCCGCATCACCGCACTGGCCAGGTCATAGGTCATATGGAAGATCTGGAGGGAGACAATAAGACAGGGAGGGGAGTTCAAACTAGGCTGGGACATATAGAGATAGAGAATAGCAATATAAACTCTGTGAATATGGCTTTTCTATATTTGTCACTTGAGACATTGACTTCATATCTCAGTGACAGCCTGGACTGGCTTACTACTCGGCTCCACAGTCTCCTTTGGATTATATCAAGTTTGATTAATGAGTAGGGGAGACAGGTTCTCACCGGTCCCTCATCAAACATAGCAAGAGCAGCAAGACATTTGTTACAAAGAGACACATGACATCAATCAGAGGCTCAAACATGCACGCAAAGACCAGTCACACACAAAACACTCACGCAAGCCTGCAGGCACACTGATATGCCAACAACACATGCAGACAGACGTGCCAACACCTACACAAATTCAAACACACAGAGTGATGGACAGGGGCCATCATGATCCTTAACAACTGATAGTCTATGTCGTCTCACACATCAATCATTCTGAGTCACTGGACAGTCACTTAGGCCAATCATCTATGACCTGGCTGACTTCGAGAAACCACCCTTTGTTGGTGCTCAATGGCTGCATTTAATACCACAACACTCTTTATGAGGTCTAAATCTGTAAAAAGTACAAAACGTTTCACAGTAAAACGTGTACAAAGGTCTGATAAATGGGTCATTTCTTACTCAGTGCAGCTGAGGTAGAAGAGATACTCTGTGACGGGAGTGAAGAGGAATGAGACTGCACATGAACCACATGTGCTGATATTTCTAAATGCAGCTTCAACCTTTATGGAGTTTTCATTGTCAGTTTTTATCAATCAGCAACTGACAAAATGGACTAATTTATCATATCGTTGTCATGAGAGAAACTGTACTGTCCACAGTCGTGTTGTGCTGGCTGATGGAAACGTTCAGCACCATGGACAGCTCCAAGAGTGTTACAGGAACTTTTCAGGAAGATTCTTGGATTTTCAAAATAAACTATGTGACAGATAATGACAAACAGACTGGGCTTTTGAAACTGAGCATTTCCTGTGTCAGCCTCTCAATCTCTGCCACATTTCTATTCTCATTCTCCATGCATGCCAAGTATCACTTCCCATCATGCACCACTGTGTGTGTATGTGTGCACGCATCACATCATATCTTCAGAAATCCAATTATCCAAAGGTCAAGTTGGCAGCCGAGCCCCTCTGCGCTGCTCACTACTGCAAAATGCCAACACCGGGTTGCCAATACTGGCATGAACGAAAAGTCCAGAGATCTTGTGACATTGTTGGACCTCCTGTCTCCCAGGCTGAACCTCCTTCTTTTGAGGAAGGAGTCCGATGGAGAAGCTGAAGCAGGGCCACGGCAAAAATGCATGCCTCACAGGGTAAATGAAAGCTGAGTGGCCAGGAAGGGCAGGACTGGGTCGTTGAGTTCAGTCTTCAGTGGACTACCTAGCAACAGCACCCATTTTCATATCCAAAGTCTATCAGTCAGGCCTCTGAGGAAATGCCAGCATACCTAACCTCTCCGATCCCTTTAAATTAACAATTAGTGACATATATAATCATAGTCAACAGCCCCCTAGGGCTGGATATTATCATCACCCTCTACCCCACCTGCTCTTCCTCTGGCACTGTAATTGATTAACTGTGTTTGCCCTGGTAATAGGCTGCTTAGTAGACCGCCTGGTGCTGCCTGTGGGACTATCAGGTCAGACAGGGAGACAGAGGGGTAGGGGGGCTTGTGTGAAAATAACAGTCATTAGAATGCAAAGTTTGTGAAAGCTCCAACATCCTGCTGACATTATACATTTCTCACCAGGTGGCAGGTGAGAACATGAATATAAAGCCTCCAGGCGGAGGAGAGCAGGCTGATCGGAGCAGACAGAGAGGCAGACTGTTGGTTTGGTCACAAGCCAACAATCTGCATATTGGAGGCAAATCAGTGACCTTTTATCACAGACTAGATTGGGTGTTTCTTCCTCGGTGGCTCAGAGTTGTGTGATCAGAGTTAATATAATATTTACGGAGGAACCATCATGAAACATATGCTACTCTTACCTCTTCCCATTGGTGAATGTAGCGTATTAACCTGGAGAGCCTCAACAGCCTCAGAAGACTTAGAATCTTGGTAAAGCGGACGATCCTCAGGGCCCGGGCAGTCTTGTACACCTCCGAGTCAATCCCTTTCTCCACTATGAGGAATATGTAATCCACTGGGATGGAGGAGACAAAGTCCACAATGAACCAAGTTTTTAAGTACTTCCTCTTAATGGTTTCAGGGTCCAAAATGATGTCCGAGTTGTCCTCAATGATGATTCCAGTGCGAAAGTTGAGCACCAGGTCCATGAGGAAGAAGGTGTCAGAGACCACGTTGAAGATGATCCAGGGCGTAGTGGTCTCCTCCTTGAAGAAGGTGATGCCCACGGGGATGATGATCAGGTTGCCCACCATAAACAGCAGCATTGTGAAATCCCAGTAGAACCTAACAGGCATGTGTGTAGTTGTGTTGTGTACATGACAGTGTGTGTGTGTGTGTGTGTGTGTGTGTGTGTGTGTGTGTGTGTGTGTGTGTGTGTGTGTGTGTGTGTGTGTGTGTGTGTGTAGAATACAGGAGGGGAAAATGGGGGGGAAGGGAAAAAAGACAAAAATAGAGTCAGACAAGAAAAAGGGAGTTGCTGTGGAAAGCCGATAAAGAGATTTCCTAACTCAAGACGGGAAAGTGTAAAGCAGGAGCTACACTGTGTCTGAACATGAATGTAATGACATGCTAAGCTTACTTTGATGATTAACATCCGTCATAACAAATTTCTCTATGCATACAATATTCTTAAAATGCAAAATAAATAATCTTGTGATTGTCTTTGCTCATGGTTTTCTAGTCTGTGGCTGAAGAGAATGTGCACTTCAGGTTTCATTTTCAGAGTTTTAAATCATGAAAGCAACTTTCAACCTCCTTTCTTAACCCTTCTGTTTTATTGACATTGGCTTGACTTACACCCAGTAGTGTGTGTAACAATAACTGCAAGGAACTATAATTGCTTAATGTTTCCCAGCTTAAGGTTTTGAAGTGATAATTCTTTCCTTACAAAAAAACTGGACTATTTCATGTTATCTGTACTGGCATATGTTTGTTATAGTACATAACCTTCACACGTTTGGGGCAAATTCGATCTCTTATGAACAAACTATTGTAGAAGTATTATCAACACAAATCATAAATTTTGAGCATATCCATTGTGTTTAACCGTGTTTTCCAGTCAGGGGGCTTAACTGAGACCCCAAACAGACAATTTTCTCAAGCTGATAAAAAAAATATGTTAAGTATGTTTCTTGAGCTGTTAAATAGGGCCGAGGGTCTCCAGCACCTCAGACAGCACATTAGGTTAAATGTATCGACCTTGCCATGCACACGGATACCAAGGGAGCGTCTGTCTTGCTAATTGTTACTAACACTGATGTGGCAGCTCGGTGAATGGAACGGAGAGAGTAAAAGTAGTGAGGTTTGAGCCCGTCAGAGAAAGCTCTGCAGGACAGGTGCAGCGCTGAGTCATTACACTGCGACTTATGCAACAAGCTCCGACTCCTTCACTTCACGGTATAACCGCCCCGATGACAATGTTTGAAGGAACTTTGCTACTTTAACTATGCATCGATTAGCACAAGAATCACGGAGAGGGCAGCTATAAAGATTCACATCGTGTATGAGCTTGCATTGCAGAGAAAGGTGCCCAAAACTCGTACAAATGCATCCCTGCTGGAGGAAGACATGTCTCAAGTTTATAGGCTCTGTTGGTCTTCTGACTCGGCGTTATGTGATAGAAATTACAAATGGGCCAAACATGAATGGCGCTGTGGGGGTGTGGGGGGGGGTGAAGGTAGCGCTCATAGCGCGAGCCAACTCCAAAATAGACACGAGAGCTGTCCACTCCTTGTGGTGCTGAAACCAGCCCATAGGAGAACCCACTGGTTTCAACGCAATTGAGCGACTGATACATGTCGAAAGAATGAGATGCTAATTTCTCTATATATTTGGATGACAAATTAGCTGCTGGATGATCCAGTTGGGTTATCGGTGTTAAACAGAGAGCGTCCGTCATTTAAATGAAGGATCCGGGGAGCCGTACAGGCGGATATGTCTCCAGTGAGCATGCTTGAGGTTTTTTCGCACACTTGGCTCAAGGTGACATTCCATTACTGAGTGCATCGCCTATACGCGCACACACACATACACGCGCGCATAGCCTACATCCTGTCCGCACGGCTCACGTCACAGAGCATACCTTATACTCCAACGAATATTAACCAGTTCTGTGAAGAACAAAAATAATGGCGTTGTAAATTAGCCCGAATCAGCGACGTCCTATTTGTTGAATGTGAGCGTGCTGCATGGAAAAGTGTTAGCAGGCCGGGCTTGTTGAGCATCCCAGACATGCTACTGTATCTGTAGACTGGAATGGGATTTCTTTACAACCTTGAGAGGACACTCTTTGCTCAATTTGCCTGACAACAGGTTGTTTGGGGGGTAAATGGCAGCACGTTGCAGTGCATCGATTCAAATCTCTGGGCTACAGATTCAATCGTAAGGGGTGAAGTGAAAATTCAGCAGCCTGTATAGCCTTGAACAATAACCATGTGTGTGTTCCCATGGAGTCACAGCGGTTACTCACTATGAAGTTAGTTGAAGATGACAATGAGGAGCCGCACGGGCCCCTCATGACTTTCAACACGCGGCCAATGGCAGCCCCCAGCTCTTACCTGAAATCGCTGTAAGGGTGGATAATCCAATTTCCAGCAGATTTCACCCTCTCTTGCTCTCTCTCCACTGCTTTTTGACTACCATACATGCGCAAGGAGAATTTGTTAACTCCAGGCTGCAGCATACTACTAAACTGCCGCTGCATGAAGCTGAATTGGCTGTCCTGAAGATCCGCGTCCTCGGCGGGCACAATTGGCGGTCCATCCTCCGGCTTCAGGAAAGTGACAGAGTTCCGAGGCTGCTGGGTTTGGGTCTGAGTCGGTCCGTGCAGCGAGGACGACGCTTTCCGGCTCGGTGCGTTAGAGAAGGACACCTTGGAGTCCCTTTTATCGGGGGCACCGCTGGACACGGGGGTATTGCCGGGGTTTGCGCTCTCTCCTCCGTGCCCCCCGGTCAGGGACCCGCCTGGCGTGATCGAGCCGTCCATGCTGGCGGTGGTCGAGTTACAGGCTCCTCGCTTGGCGCTCCCTCCGTCCTCGGCCCTCCCTGACCCCCCTGTCTGCTTCTCCTGCTTGGAGATGATTGAGCGCAGGCTCCCGGTACCCGAGTCCCTCCTGCATTCTCCGTTTTTGTTGCATTTCATACTGGAAATTGGAGCGACGCCTTTGCAACCATCACCCACTGTCGCATTTAAAACCTCTAACGCGAACACTGAACCCGACGCCTCCGCCCCAGATGCTCTGCTGGTCTCGCCGTGCTGGGCAGCATCGCCCGGAAAGGGTGTCTGGGTCTCGGTAGCTCTGGAGGCAGCAGTGGGCCGTGGAGCGGCAGCAGCGTCCTCTGGGTGCGTATGGCAGGGCTCCTTGTTTGAGTTTCTCCTGGAACCTGAGGACGCGGCTCCCCCTCCTGGCGTAAAGTTCTTCATCCTGATACTGCCGCCGCCTCCTCCTCCTCCTCCTCCACCTCCGCCGCTGCCGCTCCCCCCAGCTCGGCGCAACCGCGGATGCTGGAACCTCGACTCCTCTTCTCCGTCCTCCGTCTCGTCCATCACGACGTCGCTGGCCGCACCGGACTGCTTACCACTCGGGGCTCCGGGAGAACCTGCGTCCAGACAGTTCTGGCTGCTATTGCTTCTCGTGCATTTGGACGCGGCAGCCTTTGGTGCGCTGATGTGGCTGTGTCCGCTGCCGCCCACCGCCTTCTTGTTCATGGTGGCAGCAGACGCCGGCGAAACCTCATTCCTGTCCATGACATTGAGCATATCAAATTTTGCCTCCAATTATCTTTGGAGAAAACCAATCAGAGGTAGAGGGGAGATGGAGAGAATAAGGAGAAGAAGAGAGAGAGCGTGAGAGAGAGAGAGGACAGAGGGACAGAGGGAGGGGTGGACGTGACTTCTTTGTAAACTACTGCGCTTTTACTTTCACTAGTCATTGTATCAAAGATGCTCAAGCCACAAACTAACTGAGCCCCCTGACTGCGTGTTAAATGTCGTTAAATGAAATTAGCGCATAGCGGCTGCTAATTCAACTCAAGGTGCTTCCAGTCGAGGCCTCTCAGTCACGACGATGAAGCTCGATTTACCTCAAGACGCTCTTTACTGACACTCACACAGCAATAGATGCTTAATATGTTGTCAGTCACGGTATAACGACTACAAAAGTTTAATTACCACGTGTTAATGAAAACTCAAATGATGTCATTTGTTTTTAGAAGGTGCTTTCAATGACAACCTCCCTGATCCGCCCATTGTTGGTGTTTAGTGCGCCCTAGCGGCCACTCGAGGGTGTCGCAGAGGTTGAAAGACAAATCTTTATTGTTATGTGATTCTAACAGAACACAAATGTCAAACGTAGTGGTCAGACACAGGAACAGGTAAACAGTTAAGGTCAATTTATTTACAAAAAGGTAGTTATTGTGCGATATATGTCGCCTCAAAGGTGCCCGATCCTTTGGGTGCTCGTTGGCTGGGTCCATGCCCCTGAGGGAACATATTGTACCTTCCACTTCTCACAAGGTACATTTTGTTTTTGATTTCAGCCCCTTGGAGTCTGGTCTTGTTAGTTTAGAGGCACAGATGGCATGAGTATAAAAGGGTTTGTTTTTGTGTGCATTGAAAGTACACAATCCAGGCAACAACAGTTTGTACTGTTTTGGAATACTGTGCCAAAGGAGCACTGAGGAGTAATCGGTTTGCTATTCACGTCAGCTCTGTCAGCTACTGCATAATCCGTGCAGGTACTACCTGTAGCAAAGGTCAGCAAGTACAGCAGAGGTATTCATGTGGTGCGCACACTGACAGATGCAGGTTCAGCAAAACTGCCGGACTATTTGTTGCTCTGGTTTGAACTGCAGGGTGTGAGAATAAAAGCAGATGGTTGCACATGTGCAGTGCAGTAGTAATTACATTTCTATTAGCATCTCTGTTGGAGGGAATCACACTAGTATATAAAATGGTCTTGAAGCATGTTTGTGCCTATAAGCTGCAATACTGCAGAGCATTATCCAAACACATGTGGGATATACACCATGATAGTGGAGTGCTTCATCACTGGAGAAGAGATACAATAGTTAGCGTATTATACATCATCACTGTACTTACTTTTAAAATAGGAATTCAAACTGGTGAAGGATTTTCTTCCTGCACGACTTTTACCTTTTGACATCAGTGCTGGTAAGCCATAAGCGTCATCACTCTCTCCCCCTCCCCTCTCCTTCTCTCTGCCGTCCTCCCTCCACTTCAGACAAAACGCTGCACCAAGGTTCGCTTTTCAGCGAGGTGACGCAGCGGTGTGACGCTCTCTTAACAGTTTTTTAAAAGACAGAGACCAAGAGGATGCTGTGATTCACAGAAATGTCAAGAAAATGAAAAGAAGTGTTGGTATGAATGACACAGACACACGTTAGAGTACTGCTCAGGAGCGAAAAGGGTTTTATCTCGAAACCCATTTACCTTATAGGTGAGGAAAAAAAAGACAAATGTTCTGAACCAGTAAAACTAAATGAGAGGATGATTGAGAATCTTTTGTTTTAAGTCAGCCTTTGCGCTGCCAAGGTCTCGTATATAAACCACTAAAAAACAAACAGTATTTCATATTTGCTTTGGTAACGTCTGGAAGATGAATTCAATTTGTTATTGGTATTTATTTGAATATGTAAATCTCTGGTCTGGTGACTCATCAGCCACCTGTTTGTTAATTATTGCTAAAAAGAAATTCCTGGTCCGAGTTAGTTTATCAACATTAACTTTAACTAATTCAAAATTAAGGTTTCATGTTTTTTGTGATTTGGTAATGTACTTGCCATGTTGAGTCTAGTTTATTTGATATGGACATCACAGTATTTTAGAATTGTAACATACATTTATGCCAAAAGACCAAATGCATTATGTTTAGAGTTTGGAGCAAAAAGTTAATTTACAACACTGTCCACAGGAGGATTTAAAGAAAGAAATACGTCCACAAATACATTTTCCAGACATGACTTGTCAAAATGTCTGCAATTAACAGGATCTATTGGCTGCACCAGCGGTGATTGAGGTGCGTCCTTAAAGGAGCTGAATATAAACAAGTATTTCATATTCTATATTTGTAATTTAGATATCTTTGTAACCATCTGCTTTCACCATTTTAAAAAGGGTATTTCTCTGTTGATCAATTTTAAAAGAGCCACATTAACTCTTTGTTTTAAAGCATTAAAACATCAAAAAAAATTCCAAGCGGGGTCTTTTATCCTGATCAACAATTGGAGTTTGATTGACATTGAAGCATTATAAAATGTGTTAAATTAAACCTCCTACAACAGCACAGGTAGGATACGATTGTGAAAACGTTCATCATCAGCAGGAACTTCATATTTGTTTGTTTTAGTACTTTATTGCGACTGTACGAAAAATCTGTAAATAAAACACTTGTTTTGTGAAACCCATTTGGCCAGTTTCACAGAGGTCAGAGATTTCCATGCCGTTTTTAGGTTAGGGTTCATTTGAGTTTTGTAAGTAGGTTGGTGAATATTTTCACTTTAGGAATAAAAATGTGTCCACTGTTGAGCTGTGAGGATCTAATAAAATCTAATAAAAACAGATAAACAAGTCCTAAAGGACTTATTCAATGCAAAAGATGTGAAGTCTTTTTGTTGTTCAGTAGTTTACCCAAATTCACATTCTTAACATCAGACAGAATGTTGTGCAAAATAAAAAATAAAAGGTGCAAATAAATAGGAGTCAGATGAACACACTCGGGCTTTAGTTTGATCCACCAGCTGTACAGTGGCTGACCATTCAAAATTAATTCTCTATCTACACATCTACGGACTCTGCACCACCACAGGCTATGTTTTAAAAAAGAAAAGAGCATTCTGTTATTTAAATATAAAATGTGCCCCAGCCTTGTGGCAAACACACGTCTCCATCAAAAAGCAGTCCACTCTGGCTCAAACTGAGCTCACGTCAGCTCTGGTCACAATCTCTCTATTAGTCCTCGCAGCCTTTCTGGATCCTCTTTCAACACGGCCCAGTTCGCCCTCCTCAAGTACTCTGAGCTGGACCCGCTGTCCGCTCAGCACAGAGGGAGGAATGATGACTTCAAATCTGCAATAGATTTCACAGTTCAACTCGACTCATATCGTCCCCTAGCATTGAGACGGACCACTGTCCCGGTCTCGGCTGAGAGGCGTTGGTTCTCGTTTGTCGTGAGGTTTTGTTTTTCCAGATGTGTGGCGACGGTGGCGGTGAACATCTAGGAGTTTCTGGCAGCATTCTCATTGCTAGGTGAGCTGGGGGAGGAAGAGGAGGAGGACGAGGGAGAGAAGCTTATTCCTGATAACCCTGGCGGGTCTGTGGCTGTGTTCTGTCCGCTTAGACTCTTCCTGCACACAGGACATGTATCGTGCTGTAGGAAACAAGGACAAATTCCCATTTTCTATACATCAAATGCACATGACTGGTTGGATGCAAACAATTGTGTCCTAAGCTTTTCAATTGTACAGTGTAACAGTACTTAAGAGGAGCACCAGAGGCGTGTCTCAAAAACGGAGGCAAAGCATCAGTTTTATGTGGTTTTGCAGTTCACACTGCAGTGCGTTTTTCACACGTTTTTACAAAAGCACAATATGTGAATGTGTTTGGGACATCCGTAATACGGTAGATATTAGATTTACATACCTGTTCCAGCCACGGTATTATACAGTCATTGTGAAACAAGTGATTGCATGGCAGTTGTCTAACATTCTCCTCAACGCTGTAGTCTTCTTTGCACACAGGACACTCTAAACCAGCACCTGTACAAACAGAAAACAACACACTGTTTGTCTGTCGGTCCGTGTGTTAGAGAACCTCGGTCACATGCGTCAGCTGCAATGAAAATAGTCATCACACCAGTTCTGTTTATTTGAGTTGAGGCAGTGTTGCTTCACTTCCCCCAACAAGAATACGCAGGAATCTTCCTGCATACGTCTGAGATGATAGCACAACATTTTATGAGTGAGTAACTGTCAGGACAGGCCCTGTTCACATCGGATCATCCAAGACGCACAGCTTTAAACTGCAGGTGTGAATGCACCCAAGACGCCTCGAGGACGCACCAAGATATGATCCCTCAGACCACATTCGGAGGTGGTCTGTGACGCATATAGCGCCATTCTTTTAGCAGCATTTAGGCCAATGAATCCTGAGTCACACTGAAGGACCGTCTACTCAACTGGCAACTTAACAAAAAAGCTTATGTAGTTATATTGCTAAATAGCTTTTTGGTGATGTGTGAGTGTTTTATATGCAGGACCCCTGGGACCTGCCGGTAAACAGCCTTGCAGGTATTTGTAGGTTCATAAAATGTACCGGAATTCACAAATCTGTAGTATATTACTGGCCTACTGCGCTCTCCCAGCGGTTAAAAACAACAAGTGGAAATGATGTAGGTTACGTGTTTATTTGCATACAGAGTCTCGAGACGCATGTAGAGGCACATTCTAATGCCAGGTGTGTCTTCTTGTGATCTGATCACACAAGGCGCATGTTAATGCCAGGTCTGAACAGGGCTTAAGATCCGATCGCTCAGACCACGTTTGGATGTGGCCACATTATTTTAGCAGTGTGGACGCGAGTGTGTCCTGGGGCCTCAGTGAAGGACCTCCTCACCAGACGTCCTCTGCGGTAGCGGAAGTACGCAGCCATTTGCGCACCAAAGGCGCCATTTCAAGAAACAAGCTGAATGGATAGAGGATACAGGATGGATAGAGATATATTACAAGCAAGTCAAATTTCTTGGGTGATTTGGTTTGCTTGGAACACGACCAGTCTGTATTGTTTTGATTTCTTCTTTGTTTATTTCGCTCTAGGCTTAGCACTTCTGCCTCCCGCCTGTTAAAAACAATAAAGCATTTGATCTTTGCAATCGGAAATGGTGTAAGTGTTCATTTTCTTACAGAGTGGGGAAGTGAGATCCGATCCCAAGTGGTCACAACAGACTGACGAGAATGGACGTACTCTGAGCGATCCTCTTGTGATCGGATCAGCCAACACGCATGTTAACGCCAGATGTGATCCAAGAGAGAGACATGGACTTACCCACATGTTGTTCTGTGATGGTGACGGTGGGTAAACTCTTAATCCTTTCTCTGTCTGCAGGAGGCGGACCCGTGTTTTCAAACTGGTTCAATAACTACAAGTGGAAAAAGAACAGAACCCCAATATCACTTCGAATATCTAGCTTAACTACGTGTCTGATTTAAAGGATGAATTCTTTACAGGGTACCATCCATATATGCTAAATTCTACAAAAATGACACTTATTTAAAATGTAGAAAACACATTTAGGACGTTGTATACTGGTATCATTACATTGCTTATACAATAGAAATATACTATGAATTATGAATTATGTATTATGATATTATAAATAGCACAATTCCTGTGGTGCTATTTAAAAAAGCTCTTGGGATAATGTAGCCGCCTGATTGATATGCACCACTGTCATATAAAAGTAACACTTTCTATACCTGTGTAATGATAGCATCAAGACCATTGGCCCCCCAGGCGTAGTCCATTGGATTGGAATGGAGCATTCCCCTGCACGACAAGAAGGTAGTCAACAACAAAAAATATATAACGTTACTTGGTGATATGAAACAAGTACACAAACATGCATCACAGTTTCTTGTACTCACCACGATCCCATCCCCATATTCGGCATGGCTGTAGGTGCAATGATTCCATTTACTAACTGCTGGATAATTCTGCATCCGGAAGAAAAACAACACAAAAAAACACCTTCAATGAATCAAACTAATTGCACAAATGGACATTTTCTGTAAATATTAATCGTTTTACGGTCGTAAATATGTATTAATACAAATGGCAATACTAAATATCTGCCGTTTGGTATTTACAGGAATAGTGTCTCTTTGTTATTATAATGGTAATACTAGATATTTTGTGTTTTATACTTTTTGAATGAGGTAATATGTGTATATATATATGTATAACAGGTCCCTTTAGTTACGCAAACATCATATTAAAATGTATCTAAACATAATATTGTTCACGTGTTTTTTTTAACCATAATAACATGTGAAGCAACCTTCAACACACTCTGCTGGTGAAAAAGTCTCACCCTTCTAGTGTGGGCACTCCTTCGGGACGCGTACCCTGCCGTCGAGGAACATGCCGGCCGCGGGGTTGCCGCGCACTGTATCGTTGTCGCGATGCCATTTCCCTTTCTCTCCTGTTCTCTGCGTCGCGGTTGTCTTCTGTGGGTAGCCGCATTCGGAGGTCGAAGTTCTCGTCAAAAATCCCGAGGGCAAACGGACCGTACCCGGAGGGGAACGTGAACAAGTGCTGGTGATCCACGTTCTAGTAGAAAAGACAGAGGCAACGTCAAATCACGGTGCCGGGTGCAAAATGTTTCCTGAAACCAACTGATTCAACGCACCACACTGACCTCAAAGGCTTGCCGGTTATGATCACTGGTGGAGGACGATGACACAGAACCATTTTCAGTACTGCACAAATACAGTGGTTAAGAAAGTGAAAAGTTAAGACTTAAAAATCATATTAAATCAATCAAAAAAACAATCCTCCATACCTTCGTTCCTCAGCCAGTTCCTCAATAAAACCAGAATCACAGCGTGGACAGGTGTAGTCCTACAGTGAAGATATAAAGGTGAATATCTAGTACACACCACAACATATACACAGGTGTCTGTTTATTATGTACACATAGCTAAAATGATTGCTCTCTAATTTAACAGTTTAGAGTAAGAGTAGTTAGTAAAGGGGGTGATTCAACTTTACAGTCATTTTGGAGGCTGCACGCTGCTTTTGAATTGTTTCATGGTGTTATTCTGAGAAATGTTTATATTTGGTCGAACGTCACCGATATAAATTGGGTGGACAAAGTAGTAGAAATGCCTCTCATTTTAACACAATACAATTTAACAGCATCAGAAAACTGTTTCTCCAAAAATGATCATAGACACTTAAAACTGAATACTATAACCTTCATACAAGTTGGATTTATTACAAGGCTTGTATTAAACTGCATGGGTTTTAGCAAGGTGCAGGTCAACCCAATATATGATGTCTAGAAATGTCAAACATGGTCTTTGTGAAGTGCAGACTATGTTCCCAATGTTGACGTTAACCATACATGCAATCTGCATCATCCAGCAGTTTAGAAAACGTTAACTTTACATGCTGTAACACATTGTGAGCACTTCCAATGAGTCAACATATTCTCCAGAGTCACGTTAAGCTGTAGCACGTGTCACACAGGTAAGCAGCTGTCAATAAATAACCGTTACTGTAACATTCAAGAAGCTTCCCATGAATGGCCACCGACACACTGCTGTGGCAGGCAAGTGCACCGATAACACAACACTGATTGACACTCGTTTCGGATAGATGTTGTGAAAGTGTTCCCGCTCTTTGCGGTATTACCACAATAAACGAATGGCAAGTCTTGTGGAAAAGACATTTACATTAAGCGTTTTTATATTAGCTGATTGGAAATCTTTAAATGAAAACGTGCCTTAAGCCCCTGGACAGACAGTCTGCTTTAGAAAGTGAGCCTAAGATTTCTCCTGTTAGCCAGCTTGCTGACGTTAAACGCCTCACTATGAAACCTTGACCTAAGCTAGCTGCTGTTTATTATGCCGCCATAAAGCTGAAATGGTATGTCTACAACACAAGAGCATAACGTGAGTGTTACCCACCAACTACATTACTACCACTTGACCGTCACTCTGGACCGTTGTTGCCGATGTGGCTAACTAGCTAACTAGCGTAACGTTAGCTACACAGCAGCAATGGGCCGACGTGACTAGGTGTGAGCCACAAAATAAACTTAAAACCACACAAAGCCCAAACTCATTCTTCATTCTCATTCTCATTCTTCAAGGAGGCAAATGTGTCTCTTGGGTCCTTACCGGTAAACGCGGACTAATCTCTGCTGAACACTGGTGACAAAAAAACCGGCAGGGCCGTGGTGGAGCTTCAGCCATTTCTAAGCAGACCAGTTCGTACGACACGGACGGGAAGCAACGAGGGACAACAAAACCTGACTTTTTGCAACAGGAGAGACAAGCGGCGGCAGGAAACAAAATTATCAAGAAGACGACTTCCGGTTTAATATTTTCTTTCAAATTAAAACAAAAAAGTTAAAGGTGATTGGAGCCCCTCCATGCTACACACATGTAATAAACATACAAATATACAAAACATTTCTTGGGAAATTCTATTCAATCATCACTTATTATGTGGCATATAAAATGGTTTAGTTACATAAAAATACCTTTTTTTAATCATAATTGTATAACTATGAGGCTACATATTTTATGCTGAGCAGAAGAAGTAATATAGAATTGATTAAATTAATTAAAATAATAAATTGGACGCTGTACAGTCTTTCTATCATTGCTCTTCCATATGATGTCGGTACTTTCCATAATACCTGTCGTTAATAACATCCTAAAATATGGACCCCAGCCCTCATTTTCAGATATTCATGCTAAGATATTGAGAATACAGTGCACACAGTCGGGTTTCTGCAGACTGTGCTCCAAATATTAGTATGTTGAGAAAGTACAGCAATTAAGAGTGTATAATAAATTGACTCTGAGTTTTAAAATTTGATGCAAAGCAATATAATACACATGCAATAAATTATATTTTCGAGTTTTGAAACTGAAGATGTTATGAGTATGTTTTGCCCTGTAAGGCTTACATGATGGGGACAGAACATTTGAAAAAGCTCTCTAAATTCTTGAATTTAATACGACACCACTGCACATGTCAACAAAGACTGATTATCATAGCCGTCACAAAGTTTATTGCAGGGCTATATACTAGTTTGAATAACATACCGCTGTAGGCTAGTTTGGGGGCAGTATTGAGAGGAAAACTACCATACACATGTTTTCTCAAAATGTTCCTTTTGAGCTGTCATCATAGAAAACACTGCAGTCTGATGATGCTCTGTCACATAATTATTTATTCCCCTATTCAGTTCACCAAGTGATCCTAACAGCCGAAGGAAAGCACCTCAGTCATCATGACTCTCAGGCATCTGATAATTTAGTGCATCAGGTCCTCCTCAGGATAATGGGAGTTGCGTCCCCTCCCTGGGGTTGTAGATTAACAGAGAGACCCGTTCTCTCTTTTGGGGAGTTTGTGCCTACTCAAGGACAAGGCCAGGGAGTTAGCACCCACACACACACACACACACACACATGCACACACATTGCCAGGCTAGTTGAAGTAACAAAGCCCTCCCAGCAGATATAGTGGAGCTACGAGCCCCAGACATCGCTAGAGGCCCTTGACTTACTGATTGATTGTTCTGCCTATGACCTGCAGCATGTGCGTCCTGGCCTCTGATTGGGTATTCTGATGTAGAGCATGCACTTACGACTTTGCGACAGTAGTAGAGATAATGCTTTTATTCTGGAAAAACAACAACCGGAAGTCTTGTTGTGGTGTTTGCTAGTGGACTTAACTTATAAATCAGCTATTTCGGTAGCAGCGATTGGCCTTATTGTAGTCCGTGAGCGTCTTTTTCTAAATAGATATTTCCTCCCGCTGCGACCATGGAGCATAGCGATGCAGGTAAATCCTTACTGTGACTTTGATTGTGATGCTAGCGCTGAACATGTAACTAGCAGCTGTCTGAGTTATTCTGAACCCTTAAGTTAGCCAGGTTAGCCGTTAGCTCTTCATTTGATCTATCGAGCTCTTGCAGCCGGAGGAGCCCTTTGCTCGATCAATAGCAAGACGTTAGCTAGCTGTCGGCTAAGATAACAAGGTTAATTCATATATTAGACATTTTGTATTATATTTACGTAACTTAACAAATAACGTTACTCGAGTTTCATTAGTTCTGCAAACTGTAACGTTAATATCCTAAATGAATGACACAAATTTCGCTTTACCCCACAGTTCTTATTAGCTTTTAAAAGTTAAGCTTTCTTAAATGCTACTCTGCAATACAAAGTTAGAATTGTGTGTGTGTGTGTGTGTGTGTGTGTGTGTGTGTGTGTGTGTGTGTGTGTGTGTGTGTGTCAAAGTGTATCTGCCTTAAAGAAGTTGAACCCCAGTAAAATCCAACAATGTAATAGAAAATGTACTCCACCATTGGAAAATGGTTCTTGTTTTTTCTTGTGTATCATAAATGGACTACAGCTTGCATTTCGTGTGCAACTCTGTTGTAGATTGACAATAAATTAACCTTGAAACCTAATTGAGAAAATGTCATTTTACTTTTTGCTTCCTCAACTGCCAGCTTCTCCTCCGCATAACATGCTTATTGTGTTGTTATATTGCATTTACCCTTTAATCTTGTTTTAGGGCGTGGAGGATGGAAGTCCAAGCCCATCCAGCCGCAGAAAAACAAGATGAACATGAATATTCTCCGGCAAGAGAAGCTGATAGCTCAGAAGAAGAGGGAGATTGAGGCCAGAATGGCAGAGCAAGCAAAAGTGAACGTGCAAACCCCGAGCAAACCCCTGCCTCCAAGGTATCAATATACTGACGGACATATTCAACACATTTACATTGTTTTAGTTTTTAAGTACAGTTGAATATTTGAGAATGGTCCTGTTGGTCAGTATCGTTGACCCCAACATCGGCCTTTAATTATAACAAAGAGTATTTAACCCCATTTCATTCATTCTGATCCCAACAGTTCTCCCAGTTTTCACGGAGGTTCCTCAAACAAGTTTCTAAACGATGGAAGCTTCTTACAGCAGTTCATGAGGATGCAGAAGGACAAACCCAACAATGGCTCTGGTTAGTAGTACTTTGTTCTGCACAGTGACCAAAAGGTTACAGTTGTGTTTTTGTCTTCTCCTTATCACAAGTAGAGTATTGCTGTGATGTTGTACAGTGGAATTTAACACAGCAAGAGCAACCCTGGAACACTGAGTAATCGCTGTAACCTTGTAGCTTTGCCTAATCTTAGTCCTTGGCAGCTGCACGGTTTGTGGGAGGTTTTTAAAGAGGGCATCCTGACCTAAGGAAACTAGTTACATTGGTTACCCGCCAAACGTTCTGGTTGAATCAGAAAGAATAATACCCCTTAAGGCTTATGCTATTTTTACAAATGATGTGTCCTGTTTCATACTCTTTCTAGCTTCCACCACTGATGCCAAATGTCCCACAGCTTCGACTTCACCACCAGGAGGAAACGCGCTGCAGAAAAAGAGCATTCTCGTTGGCAAGCGGCCCGGCCTCGGAGTCAGTAGCATGCTCAGTCAGTTCAAGAACTACTCGCACTCCAAGAAGAATCCTGTTCTCAGCCAGAGGCCGAGCGTGTTCTGTTCTCCGGACGATGAAGATGAGGAAGAAGAGGATGATTACTCCAGATTCTTAGAGATGAAAGGTAATTCAGGGCCGGTGTTTTCCAGTGTATCTCTGGACAACTCCACGGCTCGGACTTTTCAGTGCATCGTCTGCATACTCCGGTGCCTTGTGATTGGCATTTTGACATAGGTGCCCTTAGAGTAAATGTACTCATAGCCTGCTTAAAGTCTCTCCCCCAGAGGATTCAGACATCCGACTCATTGTCGACAAGATGGCCTCCTTTGTGGCGGAGGGAGGAGCTGAGCTGGAGAGAAAAGCCAAGGACGACTACAAGGACAATCCTGTTTTCTCGTACGTTTTGAAGGACAATGTAGCTCATCCAGATGTATTTACTTTTACGGTATTCTTACAAACTCATCTCATTTCAAATGTTATCCTTGCCTTTCAGATTTTTATACGATAGGAGCACCATGGAGTATCTCTACTTCAAAAACAGAGTTGCCGTTTTGAGAAAGGATTTGCTAAGACCTGAGAATACGTCAGATAATGGTAAGATTACCTCTTCTCGCACTCCGGACAACAATGTCAATACAGCATTGACCGTTTCATTACCAGTTTTCACCATATGACTTGACAGGGACGTCTATAAACATTATGATGTGTTGTGCTAGCCTAAACGTATGTGTATGCATCCACTCCCAAGTCCTTCCCTCACAGATACATTAGATTGTTTCATGCACAGTTACTGTAATACAGTAACTGTAAAAGATGAACTAGAATATATTATTTCCTGCTGACGTAAAACAGCAGGACCAATTCAACTTTCCCTGTTAACTGGAGACTTTCACCTAACTACATAGGTATAAAAACATTTTTCGTCAAGGTACTAATTTAGTTCACCGTCAAACTGCTTCTTATTTTTGTCTGTGCATATACAAGTCATGGCTTCTTTAGTTTTTCTCTCATTCTCCTGTGTTTGAACTAAACCATATTTGTTTTTGGATTGGTCTGCACTTTAGCCAGTAAATTGTGATACGCACTATAAACATCCACATTGCTCACCCCTATGTTGTGCCTAATTGAATCATATTAGGAATTTGAAGGTGGGGTACATGTTCTAGTCCTGGCGTGTGCACAGCACTGTACCTGCAGATAGAAGTTTCACAGTGTATATGGTGGAGCCTCTCTGGGCTTCACGTGGTCTGACTTTGTGACAGTGAAAGCCTCGCATCCATACAGTTCCCCATTCACCACCCCTGTTCCCCTTGCCCCTCCTTCCTCTTCTTATCCCCTATTAGCTCTAGACTGGTGGTGTGTGAGGGCCAGTTGAGTACGGTACAGTAGTAGAGTTTGAATTGAGTTCCAGTACTGATAGGCTGCTTAAAGTCTCCCCCCCAGTGGACCCGGAAACCCAGCAGATGGCTGAGAAGCTGGCCAGGTTTGTGGTCGAGAGCGGCCCCGAGGTGGAAGCCATTGCTGCTGAGCGAAACCGAGACAACCCTGCCTTCAGGTCAGTCACTGTATATGTGTCACTCTGTTTATTTACACTATTAAAGCCTGGTTTTACACAAAATATCTACTGCCCCCCCGCTTCTCAGTTTTTTATATGACCATCAAAGTCCAGCCCACCGCTTCTACAAAGAGAAAGTTCGGGAGTATCGGGCCGCAGCCTCCCAGGGCTCCTCACCTCCAGCAGAGAAATCCTGGACGGACCTTCGGCGACCAGCCGCGCCACCATTATCAGTAATCCCTCCACCACTGAACCCCGAACTCCACATTCAAGAGGCCGAAACTCCACCTGTCAAGCGGAAGAGAAAGAGTAGATGGGGGTCTGAGGATGACAAAGTGGAGTTGCACATTCCTCCCATCATCGCTCCTCCAGAGTATAATGTTCCAGAACCCAACACACCCTCTCTCTCCGGTACTTAAACTTGTTTACGTGCTGTAAATATACGTATGTGTGTGTTCACACATTTAGTTATTTTAGGGAATGAAAGTAATGAACATAAAACTTGGTGTGGTGTCAATATGTTTTTGGAGCTGATACCGTTGTCTATTCTTTTCCAGCACATACATGCAAATATATGCATTTTGGAAAAGTCATAGAACACAATTTAATTATTGTTAAGAAAACAAGGTATCGTTTTTGAAACAGCATATTAATTAGCTATTTTGGGCTCACTATCAGCCGATGCAATGATTCATTTATGAATATATAAGTTTGTGGTAATGTTTTTTTTTCAGTCCAGGATCTGAGAACTCTTGGTTATAAGAAGGGGAAGCCTCTCGGTCTGGTAGGAGTGACGGAACTATCTGAGGATCAGAAGAAACAAATCAAAGAACAACAAGAGGTATGAAAGTGCCAACTAAACATATTTATTAAGTGACAATTGCACAACTGCAATTTTTAACTATACCAAAAGTCCACCCACCCCAAAAATATTTTATTTGATCTGTTTTTTAGAATAGTCAAAAGGCACTTTGATGACTCAGGTTGAACGCACCCTAAACTAAGGATTATTAGGTCCTGTAATCTACTTTCAGCATCACTGTGTGTGTGTGTGTAATGTTTTGCTCACACGCTCTGTAGATGCAAGAGATGTACGACATGATCATGAAGCACAAGCGTGCGATGGCAGAGATGCAGGTGATGTGGGAGAAGGCCATTAGAGACCACCAACATGAATATGACAGCGATGAAGAGGTGGACCAGCAGGCGGGCACCTGGGAGCATCGTCTCCGACATTTGGAAATGGAGAAGACCCGCGGTAAGGTTCACCATCAGTGTGGAGTATTGGCCTTGCTTCTGCAACACTAGCAGCTGCCGGTGCTTGATAATCAGTTCTTGTAAGGTTTTAGTGATCAGCTGTTGCTTGAAAAAAATAAAATAAACATCTTGTCTGTACTTTTCCAGAGTGGGCTGAATCTCTGACAGATATGGGTAAAGGGAAACATTTTATTGGTGACTTCCTGCCCCCAGAGGAGCTGGATAAGTTCATGGAGACCTTCAAGGCACTCAAGGTTCGTTTGCCTCTGAATTCACTTGTTCTCCAGCCTAACAGGGAAGGAGCGATGGTTTCTCTCTTCCATTAGTTTCAGCTTTAGAGGTAAATAAAGATGACTCCTTTTTGAGTCAGAAAGAGGCAGCTAATGTCAATAATTGCTTTTCAGACATCCCACAGGTCATTAAATGCTTCGAGTGTGATTTTACGAGGTGTGATGTGTACAGAGAAGATAAAGACATGTACCTATTCCCTGCAGGATCTCTTCAGCGTACTGTAGAACTTGTTTCATGTGTAGTCTGTGGAAGCTGTTTGCCCTTTAAATGTCTGCTTCTCCACAAGAAGGCCATACATACACTGTTTAGTAGGGCCAGGGTCAGTTGAAAATGTCTGTAAACAGGATTGTAATCATCCGTCCATGTCTCTGTTTTCAAGTTGCTTATCCAGGTCAGAGGCACTGTGGCAACAGAGCAACCTAGACGCCCTTTTCTCAAGATGACAGTGTCATTATATTCCAGTTAAACCAACTAAATAATAGAAGAATCTTGACTCACCCTATGCTAAATTTGTTTGAAATAATCTCCCCTTCTTCCTTCTTCCCCCTTCTCGGTGCACCACTTCAGTGTGTTATGGCATGAATGAACACTTGTCGTCTTGTTGACTTGCAGGAGGGCCGGGACCCAGACTACACAGAATACAAAGAGTTTAAGTTGACGGTGGAGAATCTTGGTTTCCGAATGCTCATGAAGATGGGCTGGAAGGAGGGTGAAGGCCTGGGCAGTGACGGACAGGGCATCAAGGCTCCTGTCAACAAGTGAGCATTCATCTTCACTACATTTGCCTTTCATTGCATTTCTTTATCATTCAGGAAATCTGCAATTCAACAGTTGAATTCATATTTCCACTAACTATTGTTAGCTAGATTTGCAACTGTGTGTGTGTGCGCGCCATTGTTGGCATTTACACCTGAACAGACCTTTTTCCACAGCCAACATTTTTGACTTGTCGTGGCAGGAAATGCGCAGGTGTTACTAATTCCATTAACGACAGCAGTTTTTCATCACTTGTCCCAGTGAGCCGTGCGAGTGGGCTGGCCTGTACATTGGATTATTCATTCATTTTATTATTTACACCTGTGCTTTTTCTACTGTGACATGTTCCGATATCTTCTGTGGAAAAGGACAATATTTTAATGGTTTTGCTTTATCCAGAAATTACCAAATATACATGAAAAGAGACACGCATGTTGAGTGGCCTTCTCTGTCTCACTCTAGGGGAACTACCGCTATGAACGGAGCAGGGTTTGGAGTTGACCGTCCAGCGGAGCTCTCAAAGAGTGATGATGAGTACGATGCTTTTAGAAAGAGGATGATGCTTGCTTACCGCTTCAGGCCCAACCCACTGGTAACTTCTGTTTCATATCGTTTTCCATTTGTTGTAACAATATTCCGTAAATTGTATGTGTAATAGCATGTAGAAATCCATACTCGTTTTAATAATGTACTTATTTTTAGAGACTTAGAACTTTGTTCTTCCATTACTGTGCTGCTGATCCATTCATTTAGATTTTTGCTATAATGTTTGAATTCATCTAGCGTTTCTTTTTTGTTTCCACAGAATAATCCACGGAGACCATATTACTGAAGTAGAGGACTGTTTTTGTTTGTACTTGTTTTTAGTTTATCATAACTTAAAAGCTGTTTTCTGCAGCTATCTGCTATCTCTGCTCGGTTGTGGAATGGACTGTGTTGCAGAAACCTTTTAATTTGTGTGACATGTAGGAAGATTAGACTATCTATTACATTTGAGGTTTAATTTGAGTGAGAAAATGTTTCTTTAAATAATTGATCACCTGTTTTATACCATTTCAATGTAACACACTAACAACGTGAAACATATAGGCTCACATCGCCTGACTTCCAGAATGATTTCACTCTTCAGTTTGTGTTTCCATTTTGTTCTTTTCAGAGCTTGACTTTGCATTCTCAACTATACTGTACACTATAACAGTTCTGTCTTAGTGCACAATCCTCTGTATAGTTTTTTTGCATCTCACTGTGCTATAACTGATATTTGATTCCTGTCATATGCTTCAGTGTTCACAATAAATGTCCATTTACTGAAATGTCTGTATAACTGCTGTACTTATCTGTTTATTAGAAAATAAGTAGGAGCTAGTAGTGAACAGGGAACTCGCCTTAAGTTTATTGAGTGCTAAGTGCAGGTATCTAACCAATCATGTTGATAACTGCCATCAGTATTGATTTCTCTATGGCTCTGGACAGCATTGAACCATTTGAGTAGCGCTGACCAGGCTCAAGCAGCCAGTGGTGAGGAGGAAGGTGACAGATCAGTGAAATCAGACCTACAGATTGACATTCCCCAGGGGGGTTACACGGGATAAATATAACTCTGAAATCCCAGCTAAGCAAGAGCCACTCTGGTGTTGGCCATAGCATCAATCGGAGGCAGCTTAAGCCATATTAGAAGGTAAATCAACGCTTTGATTGGTTAGTGGCGTGGTAAAGCTTTTAGTTGAACGTAACGATTATTTTTCATCGTCCATTAATATTTGGTTACTAAAATATCAGAAAGTCAAACTGCTTGTTTAGTCTAAAATATAATCAATTTACTATCTTATAAGTGGGGGAAAAAAGCAGAAAATCCTCACATTTGATTTGAGAAGCCAGAACCAGGGAACGTTAGGCATTTTTGCTGGAAAAATACTGATTATAAAAATTGTTGCCAATTATTTTTCTGTGAATCAACAAAGTGACTTTAGAACTACAGCTTCGGAGCCAATGGATGTTGAAAGTGGAGTGCGGTTCATAAAGGGAAAGGAAGTAAGAAACAAGCTCAAACAAATGCATTTGTGCCTCATTTTAGTGCTGATTATAATCGGTGTTAATAAAAACAATAAACACCTTGTGGAAGAACACAACTTGTCACAAGCGTTGGCATGTTCTTTCCTCGGGATATCCATCGTAAATTTCCCCCCAAAAAATATCAATAGGATCAGATTACTTAATTAAATGTAAAAGGCTGAATAGCTTAATATTTAAACTATGTATTGTCAGCACTGGGTGACATTGTTCTCGTTCCTCAGTGTGTGGGAGGAAACGCTTTGATTTGACGCATTAACGTAAGGGCTGTCAGTGCGAGTCGGGGGGGGGAGGTAAACAAGATGGCGACAACCTGAGTAGCAAGAGTAACACGAAGAGTCTGACATTTTACTGATAGACCCAAGTGAAACATTTGCTTTAACCAGGACTGAATAAAACCTGCAACGATTCATATGGATAAAGGTGAGACCCGTTGTCACAGTAGCTAACTAGTTAGCTCGTTAACTAGCTAGCATGCTAGCAATTTACCTCTGAATCTGAACGGCTCGCTAGACAACGCAACTCCGGTTAGCGGGATGCATCGGGATCGTTTCTCCGGTAAAGGGACTGGCTTGGCTGTTAGAGCTAATGCTGATTTTGCTATAGGGTCAACATAACGTTAATGCAGTACACACAGAGAACCACCCCGTCCCCTACGTCGTCGCTGCTCTATCGGCAAACGAGGTGAAGTTGGCTAACGCTAATCTTGGCAAAGTTAGCTATCGCTAGCTGGTACTGCATAACCAGCAGGGTTAGCTACAGCTGTGTGACGACGTTTCGGTGTATCCCCCCCGGTTGTCCGTCGTTGGTCCTCAGCATCCACGTTAAATCAGTTGTTTAAGAGCAGACTTCAGGGTTAAAACCTGCAATGGTCGCCAAGGGTGTGTACCTCGATGAACAACGTTGTGAGTGTACGTTGGTGAGCTAGTCATTCAAGCAGACGTGCTATGTTAGCTTACCAGCTAACGTTAGCTAATAGTTAACACATTCACTTAAAAACAATTCAAGTGAGCAACTTCAGTGTCAATCGTACCTCACACCCGACTGATTACAGCAGGGTGCTGAGAGTGTACTCAACATAAATAACATTCTCGTGTCTCATGTGAACCTCACAGCAGATTAGAAACCCAATAAGGTTGACCGGTCAAGTGTTGATGTCTGGACAGATTGTTTACCAAAGAGGGCTAACTTAGTTCAGCTATGTGTGCATGTTCATTAATGTCTAAATGCACTCTTGTTTTCAGGCACCAGGTAGTAGAAAGCGCGGTGGCATGGAGGACACCTGAGGACGGTTGGACACGTTGGATGGCTCAGTCGACCTCCAGGAGCCGGGCTGACACTGCTGCATGAGTTTGTCTGTAGATCTGAGCTTGGATCCGGTCCAGCTGTACACACTTATGTATCCTGAGGAAACCTGTGCTCTGAAGCATGGACCTTTGACAGAAATGCTGTGCTGCACGGCCTTGAAGCAGGACTGGTCGCCTCTACCTTAGGCTGTATGGTGTTACATTCATAGTTAAGCAGAGAATAGTAACATTTTAGAATCACGAGTTTTCTAATTTCTGTTCTACTGCACTTGTCACAGAATACACAGTATCGTACACTAACTTAGCACTGGACCCAGCACGTTTTTTTTTTTTTGCTCCTCTGTTCGCACCTCTTGAGAGAAAAGAGCCCTAATGTTTACAATTTGGGATTGATCTCCCACCACCCCCTCAACTCTCAGGCGTGATTATTTTCTCTCCATGTTAAGTATGTTGTAAGTCATCTGTATTCCATCTTGTGGAATTAAAACACTCGGCTCCGTGCTTAAAGGTTACCAGTGGATTACTCCCCGGCAGCAATCCATAGTTATTCGTGAACAATTTGCACAGGAGGCTTAAGTTGTAGCTGCCGAAATATCAGTCATGAGTGCCGGCGAGCTGCAACATCTTGACTATCTCAATGAAAATGAACTGATGGAAATGGATACGTTCATTCATCGCATTGACTCTACAGAGGTGATCTACCAGCCGAGGAGGAAGAGGGCAAAGCTGATTGGGAAGTACTTGATGGGCGACCTGCTAGGTGAGGGGTCTTATGGCAAAGTGAAAGAGATGCTGGACTCAGAGACTCTTTGTCGCAGGGCTGTCAAAATACTGAAGAAGAAGAAGCTGAGGAGGATTCCCAATGGAGAAGCCAATGTGAAAAAGTGAGTTTTTTTTGGGTTTGTCAAACCTGCTTTCTTTGACCATTAATTACCGTCTTTGCTCTGTACTCTGACAATTTAAGTCATTACACCAGTGTCACTAACTTAGATGATGGGTCTTTTCAGTTCGGGATAGTCCGTCATCCGGAGATGCAGTAGCTTTGACTTGACTGGAATTCTTGTTCTTAATATGAGTTAATTGATTTAAATCTCCAAACTGAAAGTGTAATGACAACGGTTAACTGCGTTTCATGTCCGTTCCGCTTTATTAACCGTCAATCCCTGTGCACAACTCTTAACTTGCATTTCAACCTGCAACTGAAATATTTCACTTGAAATCTCACTACCGTAGTTTCACTATAAATACCAATATAATACCTTTTCTTTCTTTCTTTTTTTTTTTTACTTCCCTTTCTACAAAAAGCATTTTTCTCATTTAACCAAATAAGCCAAACTTGTTAAATGGATCAGCATTTTACACACTTTTTAAGAATAGTCTACACAACATTTCTTCTCTGGCCTCTTCTGTTTGAAGGTTTCATGTCTTTTGCACGTGTGCTCAGATTCACCTGTTCCACACATGATGTGAAGTTGCACTCATTACCCCCTGAATACGCTTCTGCATCGTTGAAAGGCCGACAAAAAGCTCATTTAGCTTGTTTCAAAAACTTAGCCTGAATAATAAAAAGTTCTAAAGGAATTAAATGATGGTCTAAAGTATAAGATGTTTCAGTTTAAACGTATAACGGCCATAAACTGACACAGACCAGGACTGCAAAAATCAGCACTGTTGTACAAGCACTTCAGTAAATGGGTCAACTTTTTGGAACAACCCAGTTGTAAACATTGCATAGAAAAGAAACGTGGTTGCTGTAATCGAGGTGAAGTAATAAGAAACTTGGTTAACACAGCGAGACTTTTTCTACAAAAACAGCTGCAGTCTAGTGACAGATTATGTTGCCGTAACCAGATTTCTCAATACGTTGCTTTGTTTGCACATTAATGTAGTCGGTGTTCTTATAAATCATTGCAACTCAAGAAACTAAAGGATTACAGAGAAGAAACAGTCATTTGTTACCAATAAAAACAGTGATGTGTTTATTAACACTAGCAAATGCATCACAATGTATCACTCCATTGATTTTATTATGGTGAGCACAACACAGGAACACAATTTTCTCTTTGTGGCGTCGCTGGTAATGTAAATCAAAATCAGGCGGTTATCAGATTAAATATCTTAAATAAATGTTTTAATTTGTTCCAGCCTGTCTCTCTTCTGTCTTAATGCCTCTGTGATTTGGCTGTATCACAAGTTTTAATCACACAGTAGTTCATTAAATATTACTCCAGCCTTTCGCTGCGGGCCTGCGCTAATTATAGAGCAAGCTTTAGAAAACTGTCAAAATGAGTTCACACGGAGAGAAAGAAGAGCTGTAAGATGGCGCGTTTGTAGGCCGCAGTCAAAACGTCAGCAGAAGAGTGACGAACAGCCCATCGTAATGGCTCAACAATAATGTAAGCAATGTTGTAGCTTATAGTAGGAACTATAACTTTACTTCAGTCTGTCACAGAATATCGTGTTAACCATTCTAAGATAAGCAACTTAATGTGAAGAAATGCCATATTTCCCCCTCTGTCTGCAGTTAGTTGGGACTGAAAGTAGTCTGTCAGCAGCAGCTGCAGTTCTCCATCAGTGTCCACACTGGATCCTTTCACTCAGAAGCTTTGAGAGCGCTAGCAGCCCGATGGACTTCATGCCTAAAATGACACTTCAGGTTAAAGTGTGCGACGTGCACACACGGAATTGAAGGTGGAGGTTAAAACAGACAAAATTCTCAAATGCAAACCCACTGGTGTGAGATAGGGGAGAGCCAAAGCTACACCAAAGTTCCTTAAAAACAACTACATTAATTCTGGAGGGGCCAACTCTTAAGACCAGGCCTTAGTCAAATCCAGAGTTTTTGGCAGGACTTAAAATGACTAAGTCAGTCAGTCCCCATGTTACGTAATAGGTTAAGCAGTTTTGTAAAAAAGAGTGGTGAAAAACTGTCATGTTTAGATGTGTGCGATAAGTGAGTAAAAATGTACAAAAATATGAACACAGAGTAAACAATTTATAGGGTAGATACTAGATGGAAAGCTACTTAAATTTAAGAACTGGTCCCACTTCCACCTTTTGTTGTATGATCCTGAAGGGGTCCCAAATATTTCTCATACCATAATTGTTTGTTTTCAAAGGTGTTTATTTTTGTATTCCTGGCTACATTTATACGTTTAGGACAAAGCTGCAGTGGTTGGCTACATGGTTGTGTCACTCTGTTAGTAAGACCACAGCAGGGTTCTGTCCGTACGTCTTCCAGCCTGAGGAAGCCGGACCCTCCCGTCTGTAAAGGCCCGTCAGCGAGCGGCGCCGTAGTAGCTCCCGGTCTCCCGTTCAGCCTCTACTCAGCATTCCTGTCTGCTGAACACTTCCTGCTTTTTACAGGGTTGCCACGGGAATGGGCATGCTCATACCAGCATCGATTGAGTAACGCCACTGCTGTTTCTACGGCAACGCCCCAAAAATGCCATGCCCTTGTTTGGAATGACGCGAATGCAGACACGCATACCTTAAACTAGACTCCGACTTCGGACTGGCACACGGTGTAGATGCAGATTTCGATCCCTTGTAAATGTTGCCACTGTGTGTGGGAGTAGCTAATATAATATTATACATATGTAATATATGCATCTATCTATCTATAGAGAGATATCTAGAGAGATATCTAGAGATATCTATATATAGATATCTATATAGATCTATATATACAGTTGTGTGAAAAAGTGTTTGCCCCCTTCCTGATTTCTTATTTTTTTGCATGTTTGTCACACTTAAATGTTTCAGATCAAACAAATTTAAATATTAGACAAAGATAACACAAGTAAACACAAAATGCAGTTTTTAAATGAAGGTTTTTATTATTAAGGGGGGAAAAAAATCCAAACCTACATGGCCCTGTGTGAAAAAGTGATTGCCCCCTAAACCTAATAACTGGTTGGGCCACCCTTAGCAGCAACAACTGCAATCAAGCGTTTGCGATAACTGGCAATGAGTCTTTTACAGCGCTGTAGAGGAATTCAGAGGTGGACTTGCTGGTGTGTTTTGGATCATTGTCCTGCTGCAGAACCCAAGTGCGCTTCAGCTTGAGGTCACGAACAGATGGCAGACATTCTCCTTCAGGATTTTTTGGTAGACAGCAGAATTCATGGTTCCATTTACCACAGCAAGTCTTCCAGGTCCTGAAGCAGCAAAACAGCCCCAGACCATCACACTACCACCACCATATTTTACTGTTGGTATGATGTTCCTTTTCTGAAATGCCGTGTTACGTTTACGCCAGATGTAATGGGACATGCACCTTCCAAAAAGTTCAACTTTTGTCTCGTCAGTCCACAGAGTATTTTCCCAAAAGTCTTGGGGATCATCAAGATGTTTTCTGGCAAAACTGAGACGAGCCTTTATGTTCTTTTTGCTCAGCAGTGGTTTTCGTCTTGGAACTCTGCCATGCAGGCCATTTTTGCCCAGTCTCTTTCTTATGGTGGAGTCATGAACACTGATCTTAATTGAGGCAAGTGAGGCCTGCAGTTCTTTGGATGTTGTTCTGGGGTCTTTTGTGACCTCTTGGATGAGTCGTCGCTGCGCTCTTGGGGTAGTTTTGGTCGGCCGGCCACTCCTGGGAAGGTTCACCACTGTTCCATGTTTTCGCCATTTGTGGATAATGGCTCTCACTGTGGTTCGCTGGAGTCCCAAAGCTTTAGAAATGGCTTTGTAACCTTTTCCAGACTGATAGATCTCAATTACTTTGTTTCTCATTTGTTCCTGAATTTCTTTGGATCGCAGCATGATGTCTAGCTTTTGAGGATCTTTTGGTCTACCTCACTTTGTCAGGCAGGTCCTATTTAAGTGATTTCTTGATTGAGAACAGGTGTGGCAGTAATCAGGCCTGGGTGTGGCTAGAGAAATTGAACTCAGCTTTCCAAAGATGTGATAAACCACAGTTAATTTATGTTTTAACAGGGGGAGGGGGGCAATCACTTTTTCACACAGGGCCATGTAGGTTTGGATTTTTTTTCCCCCTTAATAATAAAAACCTTCATTTAAAAACTGCATTTTGTGTTTACTTGTGTTATCTTTGTCTAACATTTAAATTTGTTTGATGATCTGAAACATTTAAGTGTGACAAACATGCAACAAAATCAGGAAGGGGGCAAACACTTTTTCACACAACTGTGTGTGTGTGTGTGTATATATATATCGCTGAGTGCTGAAATCCTTTCAGCTCTGCAGCCTGCAGGCCTTGGAACACACACGAGGTCCGTCGGCACACATCTGAGCTCAGAGACTGCAGATGGACTGCAGCAGTCACTGCTTTATGATTTGTTTTATGGAAACAAGTAGCGATGCAGATGCAGTTTGGTTAGCTACGTTTCAGGCATGTCGTCTGTGCTTGCTGTCCAGCTGAACAGCAGCGATGATGTATTGCTTAAGTATGCTATTCATGCCGTACCATATTTCTTTAACAAACTTTATTTCAGATTTTTTTTGACAATTCACTGAATAAACACATGTGGACTTGAAGGTACCCCTCCTTCCCCCACCCATGATAACATTTAGAAGATATACAACTTATCGCCCACGATGAGTGAGGAAGTATTTTAGACTCGAATGCCCTTCCATATTTTAATCATCAGTCTGCTGTTAGGTGTGCATGAGTCAGCTGTCTTCTTACCAGTGCAGTGATGCAGCAGCGACAGCTTGTGTGCGTCTGTGCGCAAGCAAGAGGCCGACTATGCCCAGAATATCCATTTGTCAGTAGTACGTTTGAGTAAAAGGCAGAGGACTGACTCGGCTCACAAACTGCAGGGTGATAAAGGACAGAACAGTTTGTGAGATTGTGAAGAAGTAAAAAAAAAAAGATGAACAGAAAATACTTCAGCACTGTTGGTGCTTTATTTAGTTTTGGTACAGGCGCTCTCCCTTCGTGGCTTTGACTCGCATCTTTCCAGGAGGGATGGGGAGAATCTCTTTACATGAGAATCATTTTATCTTCTACAATTTTAAATATATTCACAAAGACCAAAAATGTATTCTCTTTCATTTTTTTCAGTGACCGTTGATGTCTTTGACATTGGTTACATAACGGTTTGTCCACACTACGCAGTGATGATGAAACGGTAAAGACAGAACTCTGCCTCGAGCACATGGGGCCATCGTGATGTCAGACAAAGACCGCCGTGATGTCAGACAAAGACTACATGGGGCGACCTCCAGCTTCCTCACGTTGGAGACTCTAAAAACTTATCTTAAAAACAACCTTCAGTAACTGCAAACATTTAGGATTTTATCGTCTCCCCAATGAAGAAGGAACTTGACACGACAAACGTGTACAGAGAACAGCATCTAGTTTTTATTCAATATTCACTGCTGCTAATTAAAACACATGACTGTCATTCATTTGCGGTAATCTGAACAAAGTACCAGTGAGACAGATTGAATCTAAATCTAATCACCAGATTCCTGTCCCTAATTGTCAGGCAGAGCTCTCTCCTCTGTGTGTGGATGTGGCTCGTAAGTCTGTGGTTTGTTCTTTGCAATCTTCCACTTCCAGATTCATTAGCGTCCCTTCTCGCAGCTCTGGGATGAATGTTGAGTCTCCCGGGTGTGTTGCCATGCTGGTGATTTAAACCTCGTCTCCTCGTGTTATCTGTCTTCATGACACCTCTGTAATCGACTGCTGCTACACACCGACAATATCAAGTCTTGCAGGATCATTCCTGCAATTGTGTTTCCAATGAATCACCCTCTAGGAGTGTCTTCGGTTTCATTTGACTGGATGTACAAATTTAGTTTCTCGTTAGTAAATCGCAATTTATTTGAATTTCAAAACAGCAAATACTGCGTTGTGAAATGATCTGAGTTGCCATCAATTCTCGTCCCGGCTCAATATGCAGTATATAGCTGCTCGGTATGCTTCGGTATCGTCCGATACCCAAAGTGCATCCCCAATGAATGTGGTTGTGCTGATGTATGGCACCTGGCGTTTATCCTACGTTCTCAGCAGACAAGCGGCAGTATTAGATTATACAACACTTCCTGTACGTTGCCTGATTGATCTTTTTTTTTTGTATGTTTACAGGGAGATTCAGCTGCTAAGAAGACTCCAACACAAGAATGTGATTCAGTTGGTGGATGTGCTCTACAATGAAGAGAAGCAGAAAATATATCCTTACGTTGTGAATGAGTTGATTTTAGATGTTAGATTTTAATGTTGCTGTTCCTGAGGGTTATTTCTATGCCTAAATATTTCCATTTGTTACCTATTGTCTTTATAATGGGCTCATTATATTAAAGGATGTGTTTGTTTGCTCTGGTAAATCCCCTTGACTCCTGACTCACGTATATGGTGATGGAGTATTGCGTTTGTGGGATGCAAGAAATGCTGGACAGCGTGCCAGAAAAAAGGTTTCCAGTGTCTCAAGCTCACGGGTAAGAATCTATTTTTCTCTCCCCCTTTTCTGCTCCCTTTTCTCTTAGCCTCTCTGCTATATTTAGAACAAGCCTCTCTGCAGCCATTGCTCCGGGCCTAAGTTTAGACTGCAGGGCCTCTGCTGTTAAAATAACTGACCGTGGATTGTGTGAATGTGTGGTCACTGCTGGAAAGCCACTGACACCAAAGTACGAAGTGATGAAGGTTCATGTGATGACAGTGATAAATTGTTTGATATGCCAATTGTTTTCAACTTGCAGTATGAAACGCATCCAGTCTGTAAATTGAATCTGTCAACACCCTCTGTTTCTTTTTTTTCCTCCAGGTACTTTTGCCAGCTCTTAGATGGCCTCGAATATTTGCACAGCCAGGGAATAGTTCACAAAGACATTAAACCAGGAAATCTGCTGCTGACCACAGACGGAGCGCTTAAAATCTCCGACCTGGGAGTAGCAGAGGTGAGCTTTGTGCTGCAGCATTGTGTTGTTTACCATCCAGGCGGAAGGATTGTTGTTTTTCACCACAACGACCAGATCAAGCATCTTCTAAGTCCACATCTTTTTAATTTCCACATATTCTAGCTAATCGGTAATGATGCTGCCAGCTCCTATAAACATAAACACAAAAACAAAAACAAAAGTACTGTTGATTGTAGGGACGGGGCGATTCGTCAACATAATCGTCATCCTCTAACTCAAAATGTTATCACTACTGGTTTTACTGCGGATAGTGTTGCTTACGAAGGAAATGGCAACAAGTTATTCAGTTATTTCATAATTCCTATTTAAACACTTCACTCTATATTTTTCAGGCCCTTCACCCATTTGCGGAGGATGACACGTGTCGCACCAGTCAGGGCTCACCGGCCTTTCAGCCTCCAGAGATTGCAAATGGACTGGACACCTTTTCAGGGTTTAAAGTGGACATTTGGTCTGCCGGAGTAACACTGTGAGTAGTCAGAGCCTCAGGCTGCTCGAGTCCTCAAAGAATGCCTTCAATTTCATCAATTATAGACAGAAGATCTGCTAAGTTGTCTTAATACCCGACAACGGTCATGGAAAAATGCTCCTGCAGAGTGTAGGATTTAGGGATTGAATAGGCACACTGCCTACAAGCTACAGAGAGGATGAGGAGTAAGGAGTATACGGACATCTCATAGGAAAGATAACGCTGTGATTACAATGTGCTTCAGTGTGGTTCTGTTAGACTTTAAAGAACAGTCAAAAATAACTCCAGAAAGTTCGAAACTATGACGTAATATGTTCGTCAATGACCTTTTTTTGATGAGATAAAAGTTTTTACTAAAACAGCAAAATTATTGGATTTGGCTAGAATAGGTAGAATGAGATGTTCAATATAATCTGATGACAGTTGACCCAGGACTACGACGAAGGCTAACGACATTTAGAGAGAGAACCTTTTGAAAAGTAATGACTAAAATTACTTTTTGTCATCTAAAACATTTTCAGTTGTCTATGACTAAAACTATGAAAGATAGAAATGACTATAACGTGACTAAAACTAAATAGGATTTTTGTCGAAAGAGAGAGACAAAATTTGAAATAGCTGCCAAAATACAAACGCTGGTGACGACTCTTAACAGTGTCAGTTTATGAAACGTATTTTCTGACTCCTTCTCCTTCAGATACAACATCACAACCAGTCTGTATCCGTTTGAGGGAGACAACATCTATAAGCTATTTGAGAACATTGGAAAAGGAGACTTCACTATTCCCGAGGACTGTGGACCCCTCCTGTCAGACCTGCTGCAAGGTGAGTGTTTTAAAGAGATGATGTTTTTACCCATGAGGCCAAATCATACTTTGTCTTCAAGGTGAAAGGATTAATCCATCCAGTGCAGTATTTCTTGTCACTGCAGTCGATGACTCTTGTCATGCATCCTCAGGCAACACCATGCATTTATATCAACATAGTAGTGGAAGTGCTTTGCTCCAAGTATGTTTGTGTAGCATTGCAGAAGAAAGTGTCGACTGGAAGTAAAAGCTTTGAAATGGAATCGGTCCGGTTTGTCCAGTAGGTGGTGCTGTGACTCTGAAAGTCACCATGATTTCTCAGCATGCAAGGCTTCCTCCAAACTGTAGAAAAGCCTCCAGCTGTTGACGTAGTTTCCATTGATGTGGAGCCAGCAGCGGAATACTAAACATTTCATAGTCAGGCGTTGCTTTTCCCGATTGGAATGCTGCAACGCTTCTGCCCCTTGTACAAACAAACAGAAAAAGAGTCAAGTAGTGAAATTTACAATCGGCTGAATGGATGTAAATCCATGAAGAATGTTGGGAAGATTATGTTTGCACCAACTTATGAAACAGTGACGCACAGTGACTGTGTTCCAGCTTTGATCCATCTAATCTTGTTGTTTTACTGTAGTTGAACAGTCTCTTAACCGTGAACAGGAAAAAATAAGAGCGGCCACATTCTGGTGCCGTTATAACTCAGAGCACCTGCGTCCCCCATTTTGTGTGAGCGCGTGACGTCTGTGTGTGTGTGTGTGATGACGCAGCGCCTGGGAGATAGTCGGTCCATAATTACACGGTCTAAAATAAGCCCAGTGCCACAAAAGGTGTCCTTCAGCAGGCGCAGCACTACTATCAGCACTGTGCACGCTGCCCCCTTCGCTGCCTGCTGGCAGGCAATCACATTATTAGGTCTGGATGGGCACCGCATCACTGCTGCCTTATCACACCGACGTTCTGCTGCTCCCACAGATTCAGCCCACATTATGATAATTAAGGGACAAACTCTTCATTACATGGGTACAGCTGTAATGCTCCTCTTGTTGATGTTTCCTTACTGTACCTCATTGACTCCTTAAGCTCTGCAGGATGCCTCGACACACGGTGATGAATGAGACGATTGTGTGCATTAATTAATTTCCCTTGATTGAGTTTTCCGTCTGCTCGCTCGCTCAGTGCGGTGGCCTCCCACCAGTTTTATGTTAAAACACTTAACAGAACGGTAAAGAGGAGAAATTGTTCAGGATTGTTGTGATTCAATTCACCTTTTCGAATGTTTGTTTTCCAGGAATGCTTGAGTATGACCCTGCGAAGAGGTTTTCCATACAGAACATAAGGCAACACAAGTGAGTGATAAAAGTATTCTGCATTTATCGTGTATCCCATGTAAAAAATAATAAAGTGCAGATTAAAAAGCAGTGTGAGAAGTGTTTAGAAAGCGTAGTTGAAGTCAGATCTGTCATTTACACGTCCATCTCCTCCCTGCCTGTCCCTCCTAGCTGGGTGCGTAAGAAACACCCTCCGTCTGAGCCCCCTGTGCCCATCCCTGCCAACGCAGAGAGCAGGGATCCTTGGCGGAGTATGACGGTGGTGCCCTACCTGGAGGATCTCCACGGCTACACCGAAGAGGACGACGACGAGCTGTACGATGGAGAGGATGAGATCATATACACTCAGGACTTCACAGTGCCAGGTAAGTGTGAGCTCAGACTATTCTTATTATTATGAATCATTATGTGCTTTTACTTCTTGATTTAAATATATGTTGGTTTTTTTGCGTTGTGAAAGCATCCGTGGTTAGTGAATGTCTTTTGTGTTGTCTTGGTTAGTCCTCTATTCTCTCTGTTTTGACTTGGAGAAGATTGTAAAACATCTGCTTTCTCATTGTCAGCTACTTCCTCCTTTGTATGACCACACTGAATCTTTCTTCTTAGAAATGCGTTATGTTACACTTACACCGAACCACTTCCTCATGTCAAAAATGTGTTAAAAGTTAAGACTTTCATCAACTTCTAACATTAAACTGTCGCTTGTGACCTAAAGCCAATAAAAACATTATTGATGCGCTTCACTGTAACAGGAATTGTTCAGGTTATATTAACGCCACGCTTACTCTGTTTTTACTGTCATTTCAGGAGTCTTTCCTCCGTTACTGCTCATGCTCTTTTGTTTTAGTGGTTGAAAAAAAACTTGAACCGTTTGGTTTTGTGTAATCAGAGTTCCAGGCATGACGGACATAAACTGACCCTTAAATATGTCTTTTAAAATGTCCAACATAATTCAACACGACCTTGTATAAGGCTGCCTATTACATCACTTATCACTAAAAACGCAATCAGGTAAACTAGGGCTTACCAGAAATTCCCCTCATTCTGTCACCTGATGATAAAAATGAATTATCGTTTGATTTCACTTCATTAATTCTGACATTTTGGTCACATTTGGCAGTTTTCTATTTGAAGTTTTCCTGTTTTCTGACATCCTGATCCCGACATTATCTTTTTTTCAGTTGACACTGGCAGCTGCCAGGATCAGCCAACTTAACATTTTCCACATGGATCAAAGATCTAATTATAGAATTATGTTGTTTTTGTATTTATTATTATTGTACGTGGACTAGTAGCTTAAATGTCCTCAAAGGTGCAATTTGTAGTACAGCACAGTAAAGCATAAATATGTCGGCAAACTTAAAACACAGAACAACCGAGACAAAAACAAAAGTTCGTGATCAATATTTATCAATAGATCCACAGCTGCGTCGATCTCATCCATGCTAGTTGTAGTTTTTCTTTCTGTATTTCTCATGAATGTAGGTCGATAGCCAGCTTCACGTATGTAGGAAGAGCTTTAACCCACCTACTGAGCTCTGATTGGTTGACGGTTTACCAGCTAGGAATGAGTAAACAAGGCTTAGCTGTGGGCGCAGGTCCAGAGTCCTGTCTGGAAAAAGATACATTTTATGTCAATAAATGATGTTTCCTTTAGTGAACTGTGTGTACAAACGTTCTCGGTGTTTACTGACTTTGGGGTGAATAGATGATGACGGCATCTTTCATATTGGATTTAATTTGTTTCGCTGCTCTTCTTTTATCTTTTTTTATCCCAGAATTCAGAGCCTTTATCCGTTGCCAGGCAACAGTCGTAATAATAACTGCAGTAGTCGTGTCGGGGACCTGGAGGTGGTGCTCCACATGAAAACACAAGCAGAGCTGCACATTGTGAATGAAGTGATCTAAAAATAGTGCAGTTGAAATGGTTTTGGTGTGGGAGTATGAATGGTTTCTCAAGGTTCAGTCCCACACGCGCTCAGATGAATGAAATAAAAGAGTTGACGGTAAATTAAACAGGAAGACCGAATGTTTCTCTTAAGCTTTTATTATTCTCCTCTGTGTTGCACTTCTCACAGTGTGGGAAATTATTTAAGAGTTTCTCACGGGCCTGGCTACACACACACATACATTAAGATGCACCGATCGATCGGCCATGTATCGGTGAAAATCTAAATCTGCAGGTCAGAGATTTAAATTGCACTCGTATCTCCACCCAGACACAGGCACACCTCTGCACATGAAATTGAAAGATCACATTGAGGTTAGGGCCTATTTTTCACTCGGCTGATTTCCTGTTGTTGTCGGTGACCTGACATTTTGCTAGTGCTGCTGACAAATGAGCTTTTTAAAGGTCCCACTTAAACAAAATTTGTTAACAGCTTTTACAGCAGCAGCTCTGTTGTAATTTCCATCCATGTGATCACTCAGTTTTCCACACTCGTGCTATTACGTCACGCTTGCCGAATGATGCGGCGGTCGAGACGGCACTTTGTTTGAAACTGTGATGGATTTGTTCTGAGCCTGCTGTGCGTGTACTTTTTTAGGACAAGTGGCCGAAGAAGATCTGGATCAGGGGCACAACGAAGACTACAGTCCGGCTCTAGCCAAGCCAGTTTGTGTGAACGGGACAGACGGGGGGTCTCTGAATAGCAAGGCCAAAGCCGAACGCCGATCCTCCTCTTCATCCAACCCCTCACGTAAAGGAGTCTCCACAGCCAGCAAGATCCGCAAGCTCTCCACCTGCAAACAGCAATGACACCCCCTCCCTCTTTCCTCAGCAACAACCCGCCTGGTGAGTGTGTAGACTCTGAATTGTGTTCAGAGGACGCCTTCCATACAGTAGACAGAGGAGAAAGATTGAGATAAACACCTACGGAGCACAGATGAAAAGATGGGAGGGATGAGATAAGAAGAGACGGAGACATAGAGATGAGTATCGGTGGAAGAGGGAATCAGGGAGGAGAGAGAGAGTGTGTGTTGATATTCAGAGAGCAGTGCCTCTGACTCACCGCCTCTCCCCAGGAGGTTTCCTATACAGTCACGAAAACTAGATCTGGACTTGTCCAGTTTTGGGGTGTCATTTTTCTATTCTCCGCCAGGATTAATCTAGACGATAACCTTCCAGGGGTTCGTCAGTGGCCCTCATTCAGGAGAAGTGGGACCAATTTGTGCTGCAAGCGTACACACCAAATTAATAGGTTGAGCTCCTCTCTTTCCAGTTACCACCCACAGCTTGCTCATTCAGTCTGTAGCGCATACAAACCAGTCACAGTGTGAGGCTGTTTGTCATGAGCTCAGTGCAGAGGAGAGGCTGTGTTCATTTGTTCAGGCGATGACTCACCCTGGATGAGAGAGAAAGTGGGCTGTCGGATGTTTGTATCTCTTTCTCACCCAGTGGACGAGTCTGTCCATGTTAACAAAGTATATGTGCTACGTTAACAAATGAGATCAACTTAAAATACAACCACACCGGACGTCTTGTTATATTCTGTCCTCTGTCTCTCAGGTTGGTCTGTCCCCGTCCTTCTGTGTCCGGAGTCCTCACGGTTGTGAGAGACACCTGCTGACGTTAATGCCCCCATACCTCCTTGGACCACTGGCCTGCAGAGTCTTTAGAAGATGCGGTATGAGCGACGGGGAGGAGGAGGACAGCATGAAATGTTCCTTTTGCTCTGAGACTGAGGCACTGGCTGTGAAGATGTTTTGAGTTTTTTTTGGTTTTTTTTTCTCCCATATTTTGGCTCCTTTCAAATCTTGTCATCCACTTCTGTCATCTAGTCAATTTCCCCTCTCCACCCTGTCACCCTCTTAGGAGGGTCAAGTGTTGCACCGGACGTTACAAACACCATCACCCCTGTACCCCACCCATCCAAACCCCCCCCCCCACACACCTGTTTCTATTACTACTTTTGTTTTTACAGAACCCTAATGGCAGTTTTTAAGACGCATTGTGAAGTGTAAAAAATTAAAAGAGGTAAACAAAGATTCAAAAGTTATGAATAATTCTATATTTAAATCTATAATGAGAATAATTATAATAGTACTCTACTACCACAAACTGCATGCTGTACAGAGCTGGGAAAAGGGAAAGTGCTGAAGACTGAAGCTTTGAGATCCACCGCTGACCTGTTTCCATTTAGGTTCCTTTCTTTTTTTTCTTTTTTCCAATGAATATTTTTTAATTATTATTTATATAAAATATGTCCCAAACAGGCTATTTTGTTGGATGATCCTTTGTCCTGTTTTTATTATTTTTTTACCTGCCCTTAACAAGGTTATTATTTGACGGGAATGCTACTCTCGTCTTACTCTGATGTCTGCAGCTAGTTTGTAGTCAGATCCTAGAGTATCAGGCCGATGCGCCTGCAGGCGGTGTGCCGTCACAATCACCTGTTTTTCAGCGATGCTGCTCTTTATTGTGTTGATCACATCAGCGGGGGAGCCCCGCCCCACTCTTACGCAGCCGAGGCCCATCGTCAGCCCCTCGCTGGGAATAGATCAGAGAGCAGGTGAGTCATTACACTGAGGGAGGGAGAGGGCAGCGCTTCCCACGTCAGCAAGGTCGACGCAGAGATTCTCTGTTCAACGAAACACACGAGGAAGGATGAAGAGATGTCTCGCGTTTACAGGCTGACTAATATTCCAGCGGTATGATTAGTGTGTCAGGACACCTTCTGTTTCACACAGTACATCAGCTTACATGAAATATGTTACAACAGCATAAAACCACAGGTTGCGTATATAGTCCGGTTTTGTTCATGTTTTTATTCACAAAAAAATGTTTCGGTCCAAAATGAATAAGGGCCTCAGTTGGTCCCACACGGTCTAGCATTTGTCAAGGCTGCGAGACATTTTAATTTTCTGCACTACTCATTTACAATAAAACAGATGGTCCACTATGATTGAGGACAAAGACATGAGTTTTATAATATACAGGTATTCTAGATCCAACCCACGTCTGTGAAAGGAAAAGGGACACGCGCTACCTGCCATCGCAGTTTCCCAGGTGACATCACGCATAACGTGCAGCAATTGTTCTCATGTTTGAAGAAATACAGTTTGACATGAATGCTTAACAAATAATGTTACAACCATACTGGCACACACAGTGGAGTCCTGTGATTTTAACCTGTAAACACGGAGGATATCTGCAAAGTATCACTTTAAGTATTGGGCTGCAAATATTTATTTATTTTTTATTTTTTCCAATGCCAACAAATAAACAAAACCAAGAAGGTGTCAGTTTGTCTCTTAATACTTTCTGACTTCCCCAGCCCCTATGTGGTTCTCGGCTCCAAGCCCATTGTTTTTCAACTTTAGATAATTCCTAAGAAATGGTAAATCATTTACTAAAACTGCTGGCCGCTGCATTTTTCGGGCACTATTTTCAGCCGTGGGTTAACGGCGCAGTTTTTATGAGTGGGCTTCACTCAAAATAAATGAATGAATGTGCCTATTTGTAGCAATGATTGAATGTCACCTGCTCCTGCGACGAGGCTCACCGTTTCAGTTTTTTAATAGTTTATGGACAACAATGGAGAGCTATAAACTAAATCAGGCTTTGACTATACAGGTAATTCCTGATCGTATCATGAATTCATTGTTGGTTTTGGTCTTTTTGTGGGATTTGTTGACAAGAAAAATATAGAATATCACCAGACGTATCTTTTATTTAGTAATACGGAGTGAGTTTATTCCACTGCTATTCAGTTTCAACCTCTCCTTTCACAGCCTCAACTCTTTGTCACTGGACCATCTGTCTGAAAGCCTGAGAGGCTCCTATGTCAGTCACTTTACGTATCATCTCCCGGCACTGATGCAACACTTCGCTCAAACCCTGATACCGCCTCCTTAATTATGATGAATAACGGGGACAAATGGTTAACAAAAATCCTATAAAAATATATGAAATATGAGTATAAAAAATTCTTGATGCATGTTATTCAGAATGCTGTGTTGGCTGTGTAGTTTGGGTATCCCATCTGTTTTTACAGATCTGCTGATATGGTGTAAATGACAGGGTTGCGAGCACTTAAGTTATGTTTTTTTACATGATCACTGTTCTTATCGCCAAATACATAAACCTCAAGCTTTCACGGAGACATTTACCCTCGTGGTGATCGAGACGAGAAGGACACTTGAGGATATGGTTTTGAAATGAGAGAAATGGGTGACGGACACTCCATCGTTATCTTTCTTCCCATCAAAGTGCTTTTTGTTTTAAAGTCAAAACTGTACAGTATTCACACACACGTTGTTTGGACATACAGTAGCATGCTGAAAATTCACAGTTAAGTCTGAAAATATTACATTTTTCTAAAGATGGGTCTATATTTTCAAAGCTATGTAACAAATGCATTTGATTTTGAGAATGGTTATCAATAAAAAGGGAGCATCACGTGTCACATTGCGTCACAGTGGAAATCAAGGTCTGAATGGAAATGCTGGAAGAGACTGCTCTTCTGTCCTTTAGGACATATGTGTTTTGATGCGTCAGCTATTTACCCAAATATAACGGACACAAATGGCCAAGCATCTACATGATGATGCTTGAAGTGCTAAAGACCCTTTTGTTCAAGTCTGTCGTCTATAGATAATGGATGTGAAATAAAGTCGATGAAGAAGATGAGATTGTTAACCGGTTATATGGGACTGAAGCCGGGTGAGGCTGTGTGTGACACGGTGAGCACACGCTCCGTTCCTCCGTGGCCAAGCTTCTCTGCACTGCGCAGGCTGCTGTAGAGCCTCTCTTCAACCGACACGACCAGCTTGTCTGTCAGGCTGCTCTCGGATAGAATAGCTTGACTGCTGTTGTTGTTTCTGTTGTTGATTCTCGGATCCATGTTGCTCATCTGTGTAGTGGTCAAAGACCGGCTAGTTGTGCTTCCCTTGCCCTTTTTTGTAGAGACCTGGCAGCCATCACCAGTCGACTCTGTGCAACTCTTTGTTGCGTCGGTGCCTTCGGAGGTTGTGTCGGCTGTACTTTCTGAGGCTTCCTCGGCACCTCCTTCATCTTTGTCATCTGTGCTCTCTTTGGCGGCTTCCTCACAGGCCGCAACCTCACAGGCCGCAACCTCGCTGGCTTCCTCGTCAGCAGCACTCGCAATGCGCGAGAGTGTGCTGTGATACCTGGTGTCCAGAGGGTAACCGGCGCTGTCGCCTCTCCTCAGCGGCGTGAACCTCTGCCTCTCCAAAGATGGGGAGTACCTACCCCCAGCACCTGAACCTGGGTCGCTGTATTGCTTGTGTCGCTGCCACTGTTTTCGGAGGTGAACTCTGGATCGGTGCCTGGAGCGCAGCGGCGAATCCTGCTGGTCAAAGCGTGGATCGTGACGGAGGAACTCGTTGAAGAGAGCGTCTGTCTTCTCGTCGATGCTGTAGTCGCGGCGGTGGAGATGGGGTTTGTGGGGAGTAGAGGACTGTGGGATTGGCTTAATCAGAGGAGACATCAACTGTGATTGTGATTCTGGAGGTTGAAGGGATTTCAGAAGCTGATGTGGTTCTTGAAGGGTAAGAGACTGGCTGCCAGTTTGAGATCTCTCCTTTAGTTTCTCCTCTGTGCCGTCCATCTCATCCTCCAGCTCCTCCTGAAACTGCCTGGCCTCGACGCTCTCGCACACTGAACCTTTTCTCCCAGAGCTGGTGAAGAACAACCTTCTCTCAGATGCCGTCTTCCCTCTCGGAGCTCCAGGAGTCCCAAAAAGCCGCATTTCTTCTGGTGCCCTGGATGGTGCTTCAATGGAGGTGTAGCCGCTGTCCATCTGGAGGAGTTTACGATTCCCTGCCTCACCCTCTCCCCCAGCTCCACTTCCCACCTCATTATTCCCACCTGACGCCCCTCTGAATCCTCCCTCCAACATCTCTCCCTCGCCTTCTCCTTCAGGCTCATCGTCCAGGTCTTGGGACAAGCAGCTGTCCAGGCCAGAGCGAGCTCCTGCACCACCATGGGATGAGACGCTGTCGGCATCACTGCGGATGGACTCCCGATCTGTGCTGCTCTGGTCTGAGGAGGCGTATTGCTCGAGAGAGGCTCGCAAGCTCCAAATGTCTCTGTACAGGGAGGGAGGAGCCTCCGAGCTCTCCTGGCGAATCATGAAGGAAAGGGATGAGCCTGAGCCGGCCCTTAACCTGGCCTCAGCTCCCAACACCAGCTCATCTCCTTCATCTGCCTCACTCGTTTTCCTCACGTCCGATGTCTGTGTGTCTTTAGGTGTATTTAACATGTCTTCGAACCTTTCCTGTACAGCAGTTCCTTGTCGTACCGCAAAAAAGTCGTCATCTTCTACCGACTCTAGCTCGACTCCCACTGCTTCTGTTCTTGTACCTGCACCGAACTTTGTTTCTGTTTCTACTCCTGTCCCATTGGCTGTTGCCTCCTCCTGCCTCTGGGCGTGACAATCATTTGTTGGTGAACAGAGATCCTCTCCTCTGGGGCCGCTGCTACCTAACTCCACCATGGCCTCTGGTTTTAACCTGCAGAGATGGAAAACAGTTAATCATTCTTTCTGGGAATGTCATGGTCCAAGTCATGGGGTTATGGAAAGGGATGTACCTGCTGAGGAAGATTGATGACGTGAGTACAGTTTCTGGTGGAGAAAGAGACTCTGCAGAGAGGGACTGGAGGCCACTGGTCAGGACAGGGGACTGTGGGAACGACTCAATGACCTCATCTCCGAGGGACAAAGAGTCGTCGTCGGTGTGATCAGTGGTTTCACTTGCTGCTCTCTGTCTCTGGAAGGGCCTCCTCTTGGGGGATCCTAGTAGAAATACACATGAAAAGAAAGAATGTCTACTTGATGTTTTTCACCTTTACTATATATATTTTTTTGCCTTTTTACATCATTCACTAATCTAAGCTTATCATCTATTTATGACATTTATCCAAACCTTTGGCATCCAGGCTGGCAGCCCGATGACTGCTGTCAAACTTCCACTTCCTGAAGTAAGGCCCTGCCCCCTCCAGACTGGCATGACGCCGCAGTTTAGAGAAGAAATGTAGAACTGAAGTCTGTCCCGGAGCTTGAGTCGACTCTCCTCTCATCCCCCTTTCGCTCTCAGCCTCTCCCCTGTCCCCGATAGCCTCCATCTGACAGGAGAGATGAAGGGAGAGGAGGACGGAGGGAGGTGATGAGACATTAAGGAGGGTTGAGGCAGACCAGCTGAGATGAATCACGACGGGCAGAAGCAAAGCAGTTTGTCATATTGTCACTCAGCTGCAGTGATGACTGATGTCACAGTGCATCACTGGCTTTGAGCCGGTGGCAGCTGCTTTTCACAGCTCTGTTTATGTGTGACACTCACTGAGGAATCTATCTGTGCAAATGCATTTCTGGATCACAACTTTACTGTAAAAATAAACATTTAGTGGTTTGCAGATTTTGAGGAAATGTGTTCTTTTCATCTAAACAAAAATGTTTCAAGCAGGAACTTAAAACATGCACAAAAAAAGCTGTGATTGGAATTTTTCTTACAGACATTCCTGAAAGTCCTGAATTGACCTGTAATATGCAATGACCATTTTATAGCTGTCACAAAGTGGAAAAAGGTTCAACTTACTGTCTGGGACCATGACTGCTGTGCTTTCATGGCGGATGAAGCCTGTCTGGGGCCCTGGTCCAGTATGGTGGAGTGGTGCGGGTCTCCAGGCAGACCTCCGCTGAGGCTGAGTCCCACCCAGTCAGGGACTCTTCTCTCAGTGGGCTGGAAAGAGAAATCAACGCAGGGAGACAACAACAATGAGGAAACAAACCGGATTTGGTGACATTAGTGAGATAAATCACAGTCAGTGAAAAGTTACCTGGTAGATAGCGAGGGGCAGTTTGGGAGCTGCGGTCTCATTGATGTTGACGGTGCTGCTCTCTGTTGAGTCACACTCCATGATGGTGAGGATCTTCAGGTCACACGGGGCCGGAGCCAGGTGAAGGTGGGTCAGCCGGGCCTTTTTCAGGTGGTGGAAGTCTCCCTCAGTCAGAGTGTACCTGAGAGAGAGGACGAATCATTTAATCTGATTCCACCGACAGCTCGTCCAAATTATAATGTAAAATCACCTGTTTAACTGTACCTGCGTCCTTTGTCCTGGGTCGTCTTCTCCTGTTCATAAAGTGCAGATTCATTAAATGAGACTCTGCGGCCGGTAGACCCAGTGGAGACAAATCGCTCCGACTCTCCATCGTGACAGCTGGCAGCTGAGAGAGCGTCTGATTCATCCAGATGAATGGTGATCTCTGAACGACAAAGAGAACAAGGACGAAGCGAGGGAATGAAACGACGTGAGTGACGACAGCGGACCAGAAGAGATGTATGTATGAACCGAAGAAAATACACAGCTCTGACCTTGGGTGGGCTGAGAATCCTCAGCATAAGTGGTGTTTGTCTTCTCTGGGTCATCACTCGCTCTGACAGGAGGAAAAGATTGTTACTCTTTGCAAGTGTCTGGTCACGTCACAACTTTCAACGTCAGATTCAACACGGCTTTAACCCACTGCTCTTACAATCACGTTGCCTCCTGTAATCCCTGCGTGTAAAACCAGGCCTGCAAAGGTCCCACACAGTGTGTCACCTAGCCGGGCGCACCCACCTGGAGTAGCGTCGTCCACCCAAGCAGCAGCGGTGACAGAAGAGGAGCAGCAGGGAGAGCAGGACCAGCGTCCCCCCGGCAAAAACACTCAGCAGCACCAACAGCAGCACATAGTTCTCCACCTGGCCTGCCGCCACAGGCACATCCTGAAAAACATAATGTCCTGAAATTGGAATTTTGGATATTTTGAATTTTCCTTAAAAGTAAAAAATAGATCTCAACCTTTTCTTGCTGTATACAAATCAGATATTGACAGAAAATATAATGTGGCATTAAACATATCGGCTTTCAAAACCAGTATCAGCCAAACCCTGGTACCCTCTGTATTGTCACCGGTTCACTTTAATTCCCATGCTGTATTCACATGTCATTGCTGGAGCTCGTAACTCACTCCTTCAAAGCACAAAGACATATCTCTGTTGTCATATTTCGCTGTTGTGAGCTCGCTGGCTGCGTTGGTCCTACTGGGGCAGTAATTGATTCTTCTCCCTTTGAGCTTCACAGCAATGAGGAATCTCTTTGTCGCATTACGCTGCCAGCAAATCCTCGTAATATTTAATAAGGAGAGAATTAACTATTAACTATGAACTATTTCTTGAGTCCCTGCCTCCTCACAGTGATTGTTATCCACACATACACACACACAATACTGCTTTAGTCCCTCTGATTAATACTCTCAGTCTTGGCTGAGTGAGCTTGGGGATGCTAATCGAAACGTCAGCGAGACCCTTAATTCAATCTCCCAGCTCTTCTCAATGAGGGGGAATTGAGGCCTCCGCAGGCTAAAAATGGAAATCGGAGGAGGTTGCAGACGCACATGAGCAATCCCCACACCAGACTTTCCTGGCTCTTCTTCCGATGTCAGTTTCACCAGAGAGAGAAAATAATTGGGCTCTTCTCACCGTCACAAAGGGAATATTCATCTATTGCAACATTTAGCATTACATAATATATGAAAAATGTTAAAGGTTGTCATCGTGCACAGATTTAAAGAAAACTGAGACGTGTGAGAAGCTCCTCACTGAGCACAGGAAGACCTTCAGAAGATGATGATGGCCTTAGCTAGAGCAGCATCAAGGTCATTAACGGTCATTTGAAAGTTGGTTTGTGCTCCTTATACAACTGTAGAATGAAACATTCGTACATTTTTTATTATAAAGCCAAATTACACAAATTGCCTCCTTATCTATGTTCTCTACTGACTCCTAAAACTCTCAGTAGCTTCAACCTTCACCACAAATAACGTATACGTCATTCCTCAAACCTGCACTGTTTTAGGTGAAAGTGTTTTTAAAGTTTTTGCGACAGACACTTTAAACTAGATTATTTTACAGCATGGAAGGAGTTAAAAGCAGGATTAAGGACTATTTAATCACTGGAAGTTTAAAGTACAGCTCAAACCCAAAGTCTGCTGCTGACTAGATGTACAGACACTAAAGGGCTGCAACTAATGATTTTAATTTTCATTGTATTGTAATCTGCCCATTACTTTCTCAATCAAACGTTTTGTATAAAATGTCAGACAATTGTGAAAAAAAATATTTTTATTTGTAGTTTGCTTTCTCCAAATTTCTTGTTTTGTCTAACAATCAGATAAAAAAACAACAACAACACAGCAAACAGAGAATGTTTGACATTTTGATTGAAAACAATTAATCTTCTGTCAGTCGACTAATGGAGTTGCATTAAAAAAACAACGTGTTTGTGTGCGTGATAAAGACTGTGTTGGGTTGACTCCATTCACTGTAAAGGTGCTTCCGTAAAATAAAGCATCAATCAATCTGTGTCAACCTCAACCGCAGGCTCAATCCAACAGCAAGCAAGTCGCAACATGGAGGAGGGACTTTCTTCTTATACAACCAGATGACGATTACGTGCGTTAGAGCAAATGAAAATACCCTTTTTCCCCCCTTTTCATTCAACCTCAGGCCTGAACATGTCTAACTAAGTCCCATGTCATACAAACACACACACACACACAGTATATTTTCACATTCATTAGATGCTATTGTGGCCTACATTCTGCTGAAGCCTATGGGGAGATACAGTATAATGTGTTTGAAGCCGTATACGTGTGTGTAGGTAACATGCACACCTTGATAGACACACACACAGAGAGAGCTTGTCAGAGCATCTGTAGCTTAATTAAATCTGCTGTTTTCACAAGCTCAGCCAAAGAGGAAGAACAACACGATCAATCAGCTTGAGCAGCGAAGCCTCCCGCCAGTCTTTAGGCCATGCTTCTAACACACACTCTCGAGGGATGCTACAGTCCATTCTCCCTCCGCACAGACAGCTTTAACTGTCCGATAATCACCTCCGCAGGCTCAGATATCCTCCCCGGCCTCCACAAATCCGGCATCAAAATAATGCCCCGTTTTTGAGTAAAATCCCTTTTGGATGCAGATCAAGCTTTCCCCCATTACAGGTCCTGCTGGGATATAATACCTGTTACTGGGACAGTGTGGCGTTAACTCACTGCCTGTACCTATTTGTGTGCTGCTTTTGGCTGAGGTCCAGTTCAATCTGTAAAGTATTGTGGGAGACTATAGTGTTAGTGGACACAGAGTGGGAGGGGCGGACGTAGCGGTACTCACGGTGGAGTGCTCAGTCAGACTTGTCAGAACAGGCGAATCATTGCTCATGGTCCAGGTCAGTGTGTGTGAACCCTGCAGAGGATGGAGACAGTGAAGTCAGACGGAGCTGCTGCTTCTTTCTCGACAATAACGCGGTTTCTGTTATTTCATGCTGAAAAGTCAGAGAACAGGTGAAACAAATCCTGTGACCAAGACCAACAGTGAGATTATCCTATCTTATGCATATGTTATAGACCTCCATTGTTTAAAAAAAACACATCAATGAGCCACACAGTTGCACCAGGTGACATGTTCCTTCAACGCGATGAATGTGGGCACTGTAGTTTATTTTGAATGTCACACAAACGTCCTGCTGCAGTAAATAAGCACCACTTGTGTATTAGTCCACGGCTAGACAGCCCTCAACAAAAACATGATTTCTTCCTATTCCAGCAACATTTGATAAAACACCTACAGGTGGGCTCACACAATCTCACCTTTGCCAGAGGGAGATGTATTCAAACCTTGTCTACGCCAAAAACAAGAAGAATTGTGCTCATACTTTTTGTGCTGATTATTGACTCCTGGACTCTTGCTATTTAGTATTAGACTTCCAAACCCCCAGGAAGAGACCTTGGAAGCTAATTTAGCGACCAAACCGGGGAATTCAAACTTCCAGGTTCTTCATGTGATGTCATTGGGCCCCCCCCCCCCCCCCATAGACTTACATTGAGAGAGAGACATTTGTTACTCAGTGTAACTAATTGTGTTTTGGTAAATCAACTTTCCAGTACGAACATATGAATAGCTCTTAATTAAATCAATAGGTCCTAAAATACACTAATAGCCAAATCCAGAGTTATTTCCTTCCTCCGATCATGTGAATGAGCCAGAGAACGAAGCTGGGCCGAGCAACAGAAAACAGTAAACTGTTTTTGCAGACTGTACAGTACCTGCACCTCATGACAAGTAAACTGGTCCTCTTGTTTAAAACTGCTGTAATGCCCCATTTAACATTGAGCACAGTGCATGAAATGTGTCTAAAGATTCACTGCCATCTCCTGAAGAGGGACTGTTACACACACACACACACACACACATGAACAATATCACATAATAACCAAGAATCTCTCATCTCAGTCATTAGACGAGTCCACTGTCTGTAAAATAAGATGGAGACAGACAAAGATGTAAGAGAGAGAGACGACTGACACATACTATTAAACACAGAGTGCTTGTGTAACATCGGTCCATGAATGCATTCCTTTCACATAACACTGCCGCACATTCCCTCTCCATGTGAGAGTCATATTTTCTGTAATATGCTATCTCATACCAACAGCTCAAGGTAACACTGATAAGGACAACGCTCTGAATAGCAAGAGCACACCAACAATAGAGAACCACACTCACTCAGATCACGTTGAAGTTTGGTAACACTTTACATTTACTGAATGGTTTACCACTCTATGACGTATTGTAAGCAGATATGGTCGTGTTTAAGTGTTTATTAATGTACATTATTTGTCAACCACTATAAACATATTAAAATTGTGTATTATTACAGCTGTTATAAACTAGTTATAATAGGGGGACTTAAAGTAAGAAAATAATTTTAATAAAAGAAAAGAAAACACTGTCCTCTTTTTGCACACTGAATAACAAGCAGTTAAAATGGTTTAAAGCTACCTTGGAAAATAATGTAATGGTCTATTTGATTTGATTTGATTGTCCAAGGTTTTAAAAATGTCCTCGCTGGTGGTCTTACATTTTCCTTTTCTTTCTTATTACGACCTAATAAAACCACTAAATCCACATCTAGAACATTTAGCATGTTTTTTCATAGCAGAAGCCAATTTGAATGATTTCACTGACCTGTTACAGAAATCAACCAGCAATCAATTCTACCAGGCCACACTCAGCTATAGCGGGTTCCTTTATGCATTGATGACATGAAATATGTAGCATAATATATATAAACTTGATGACATGACATGACAAACCCATGGTGTGAAGCCAAACAGTGTTCAATCCCACATAAAGCTTTATTTTAAATTCTAATTGAGGTCCAAGTGTTCCCAAAAAAATACCAAATATATCAGGCAGATAAAATAATAAATAATAAAATGTGTTAATATATATTATTTAATATTTGTTTAATTTTATAAGTATTCATTGATTCATAATAACCTTTTCCTATTAGTCTACTTTTGACTTAAAGTGTTTGAAATGTTATTATCATTATTTTTTATTATTTGTATTATTGTATTTGTATATAACATTATTATTATTATCTAAGAAGTAACCAGAATACAATTCTGACACCGACTCGTGGAGAAAAAAAAGAAATCCAAAGTGCGTGCGTGCGTGCGTGCGTGTGGGTGTGGGTGTGTGTGTGTGTGTGTGTGTGTGTGTGTGTGTGTGTGTGTGTGTGTGTGTGTGTGTGTGTGTGTGTGTGTGTGTGTGGGTGTGTGTGTGTGTGTGTGTGCGTGGGTGTGTGTGTGTGTGTG
>NW_022280045.1:5529218-5533424 GCF_004355925.1 Anarrhichthys ocellatus | reverse complement strand
GTGTGTGTGTGTGTGTGTGTGCGCGCGTTAGTTTCGAGGGTGTCATGACATGTTACATCCTCACATCATCTCTCGCTTTAACCATGTACACCAGACAGACAGATGGACGATGCGGCTCAGACAGACGGACATTCACATACTTTCACTCCATCAGCAGATTGTAATGATGTTTGTGATGTTTACACCCTCATAAGCACCATCAGTAGTTGGCTGAAGGGAGGAGGAGGGAGGAGGGAGGAAGGGAAAGGGGTCACTGCATATCACCCTGACGTGTGACTGGATGATGAAAGTCTCCAGATGTGTTGTATCTTACGGTCTATACAGGCGGTGTTGAAGCAGCTCCCCTCCGCTCTGTGCAGACTGACTACAGCGACCCGCTGCAGCCGGCAGCGCTCAGCAGCAGCAGCCTCAGCAGCAGCAGCAGCATCTTCCTTTCTCCTCCGAAAACCCGCCGATCAGGGCTGTCCCGCATCTCTACGTCGTCTGCTCTCAGCCTGCGGGGAGTAAATCAAGATTAGTCACACAGGAACCCCGCGCTCCCCGCGCATCAAACACCTCTCACTGAAAAAACTCCGATGAAGCTACTTAGAGCCGGCTCAGCTATCACACATCTTACAGAATGAAATAGTAACACATTACACCGCGAGTGCCCCTGTAGGTCCATGAACTGGTCCTGGTTGTGAGTGGGACGTGGATCGGACTCACCGGGCTGTAGACTCCGTTTGAAGCGGTGGTCCACAGGCAGCCTGCCCCGTCTGCATACTTTAATTTGGGCTTCAGATGAAGACTGTAGTTATGAATGAAACCACACGCGATTGGACACACCCACCGCCCGCTCCCTACTCACCACGTGACCAGCTCTGACGGTGATGGTGGTGGTGATGGTGGTGATGATGTGAGATGGAGGAGAGAACCTCATTCACAGCAGTTGCTCATGAATGGCAGCTAATGTGAGAGCAATTCAATTCATTCATTCATCGGATTTTTTTAATGTTAGGGGGGGGTATGCTGTCGATCCGGACATGATTCATATTGTAATATGTTCCATGTGCTGTGTTTGAGTCTGCCTCTGTTTCTTTGTTGCGCGACAAATTGCAGAGAGATGGGTGTTGTGGACGTCTTTGTAATCTCACGTTTCACCACCTGGCGGCAGCGTTGCACTGTTGTTTTCAGGTTGAACACACTTTAGGCGGAAGTCCTTCAGTTCTTCATGCAGCTGTTTTTTTTTTTGTTTTTTTTCTTTTTCAAAGTCAGATACAGTCAAGACTCCCTGCTAAATAATAAATAGTTTGAATTATTTTTAGATAATAGAACTTGTCCAAATGAGAGACTTCACTCCATAAGAGTGTGTTGATCCCTTAATATTGTTATCTCCTCAAATGCACACTGTAGAAAGATATGTTATTCAGGACAAACATATCTCTATATATACATCATCAACCTGCAGTCCATAGTGAAATGCCTTGTTGTGTTGTATTTACTTCAAATAAGGTTCTTACGTCCTAATACATGCAACAGTGAAATAAACTCTGTTACTTCAAGATAAACGTTTTTCAAACCCTAGATCCAACTCTAGTGGAGCTGACATTGTCTTAACATACAGAATCATACTAATATAATGTAACAGATTGACTGATGCACCTGCATTTTGGGCATAGGTTTAGCCCTCTTTGATAATTTGAGTTTAGTTATTTAATTGGACTCACGACAAATGCAGCTAAAGGCATTCAGTATGACCAAGATGACCCACCAACAGCATTTGTAATTTGATACGTTGTGTGTTTACTATCCCCTGTGGCTTCTTGCACCACGAAGATTCTCTACACTATTTGCACTCACACTCCAATCCAAAAAGGCTTCTTGCAACCATCCCCTCTGCAGTCTACATTCTTGAGTCATGTAGAAATGAAGGAGTTGCACAAATGCAAGATGTGTTCGCTGTAAAGGGGCAGGAGGTCTAATCTGCGCCTGAGTGATAACAAGCTGGAGGACGATATCTGAGTTAGTTGGAACCCATTTCATGTTTCTGCGTAAAGACTTTCCCAAAAAGTAGAGCAGCTGCTTGAGTGACAGAAATAAAGGCCCACACTGACTACTTTGATTCCACTGAGGGAATCAGCTCAGGGCCAACTAAATGACCTACATGTATTGACTCACTGGAGTTAACCCACAGAGTGAAGTCTGTTGGGGGAGTGAGGTGTCACATTTTTGGGACAAAGGAGGAAGAGACGCTGTATTCAGGAATGTGACCACATGTCCTAAACTTTAATGGCCTCTCGTGTCTCCTCAAGTTACGAATCTCACATTCCAATACATTTATGGTACATTTTGAAAGCTCCTGCAGTCTCTTTTCCGCATGCTAAACTCGGTCTACTTTACTCTTCTATCATCTGAAACATAAACACAACATATGTTTTCAAGGACTTGGGACTTGATCATGCACTTTAGAAGAACAAACAATGTTGCTGTGGGCCCAGTCCCTGAGAACATCTGTCGCTTTTAGACCTCTACATGTAATTAATACATGCATTATGAATGTTTATTATTAGTGTAATACTTTACATATATAGAAGAAAAGTGGAGCTTTCTCCACTGATTACAAAACTCCAGTACTCTTTCAAAGCAATTTATTGGCTAGAATTGCATACTAAATATAATGAAACATCAAAAATGGAGACATTTCAGTCTAAACAAGCAGACTCCTAAGGTGCTTGGTGACATCGGGGTACCCCTCAGGGTTTCTGGCTCGGCGTATTGGGAACATTGGTCCGTACACTTATACCAATAGAAATAAGCATTAGATAAATAAATACATTGTTTTTGAGGTCTGTTGTGCTTCACATGATGGCTGAGTTAAAGACAATGACTAGAACATTTCATTTGAAGCAATACATTCAGATTCATATAAATAGGTGCTCTCCTCTATCTGTTGTTTCTGCATTTTCAGACAACGCGACCGCCATTTGATGATTTTCTCTATCAGTCTATCACTGATATTTGTTGTTGAAATATCCAGGGGTGATTCCATACAAATATTTTTATCTCTGAAATGCCATGAACTGTAATGTGTGCCATACCAGAGGATTGAAACGTCTGGGAAATGATGCGTGTAGGGGCTGTGTAGGGGGGAGTGTGTGTGTGTGTGTGTGTGTGTGTGTGTGTGTGTGTGTGTGTGTGTCGGTTGACGTCACAGTGCATCTGTGCATGCTCTGGAGAGCAGGACATCCTGTGGAATTGTTCTCAGCAAGGCCCGAAGAATGTAAAGCAGCAACCTCTCCCTTCTCACTCGTCTTTGTGAAACGTTGGATTGGCCCGCTGCCATAGAAACGTTGGGGGAGGATTAGGGGTGGGGGAGGCTCGGGGAGGGAGACGAGATCTCCATCAGAATCTCAGTGGGACATCGTGTTTATCAAGTCAATGTAAAGGAGAAAATACTAAGAGATTAGGGTGGGATTCCTTTTCAATTCCTGTGAAATTCAACAAAGATTTAGATGAAGTTATGGTTTTAAATGCTATTTTACGGTGTGTGTGTGTGTGTGGGGGGGGGGCTCTCATGTTCCTAGATATTAGAGAAGGGAACAAATAGAGATGAAAATAGTGTACAGCTATGCAAAGCAAAACAGAACAGAAAAGGAGGTGGATAGCTGCGGTTTTTCTCACACACTGCACAGACAGAAAAAGACATCGGGAGGCAAACATGTCTGCATTTCAGAGAGGAGTGTGTGGGGGTGAGTTGAGGGAGGGAGGTGATATGGATGTGGAGTGACGCAGGCCGTATAAAGCGGGGGAGTTGTGGGTGCAGCTATTTTTAGCCACTGTGTGGAAACACATATTAGCTGCATTTCTCTGCCCTATCCCGGTTTCCTACGTCACTTTACTCCAAGCCGGTCCCCTCTCGACCGTGAGTCATGTGACAGGTGCAGACCAGAGGACATGCTGGGGACCAGAGGTGGGACACGAATACCAAACAGGAGAGGGAGGGGAAAAAAGACTGCAGAGAACAAAGGGTGGATACTCTCTGTGAGCGTCTCCCCCCACCCGCTGAACAGCGAGATTATACTGCATCCACAGATGCGCATGTAGGGTGTTTCTCTGCCTTCAGCTCAGTGCATGCTGGGACAGGCTTCAGCACCCATGTGAACCGGTAATGGAAAAAAAGGAGGAATAATAGCATATAAATATATATAATTAAGAATAATAATATAT
>NW_022280045.1:5466531-5529118 GCF_004355925.1 Anarrhichthys ocellatus | reverse complement strand
GCAGCTCTTGCGGGAGAGAGAGAGAGAGAGAGAGAGATGGAAATTAGCAAAAAACTACAGCTGTTCTTTATTGTTGAGCTGTTGTTGCAGGAATATGCAGGAATTACTAATATTGTAGTTGTAGCTACACTAATGTGCCTTGGAGTTGACAGGTGTATAAGAGTCCCTTCCATTTTATTTATATTGCACAGAATCCCATATCTGTCTCTGACTGCTTTTCAATCTGTACCACTATGACCCCCTCTATCCTTATACCTAAATAAAAAAAGATGATTAGCAGGTGGGTTTAAACTATAGTTTTATGATAATTAAGTTTAGGGTTTCCACTTAAGGTGGGCGGCACTGTGTTTGTAGGTCACACAAATACAGATGAGTTAGTGGTTGATGTAATAATTTCACACTGCCTGGTTTTTTTTACACATTGAAAGTGTCATGGAAGAAAACAGTGTAATAATAGGGCTATTGGGTTCAGTAGAAGGACAAGATGTGTTAGTGGGGACTATGACTCATCTCTGGAAGCTTTTAATAATGTGAATAATCATTTAAAATATAATAATAGACTACAGTCTGTATTGTTTTTCTAAGAAGACAAACATTTTGACATGATGACATTGTGTACAACATATGTACCGCTCTGCAGATTGCATCATTTATGAATGGTGATGATACACGAAACAGGGTGGATCCACGTGAGAAACAGACGTATATGATTGGACGGTACAGGCAGACCGGTCTCCTGCGCTCTCGCTGATTGGCTGTGCTTTCGAGTGGGCGGGGCTTATACTGACATGGTTTGGATGTTTTACGCTCGGTGGAGTAGTGCTGCGTCTGTCAAAGCCAGAAAGAGCAATTGCCACAGTCCGCCGTGGTCCAACCGTTCTGTAATCTTATTGTTAATGTCCAAAGCTGCTTCACACTGTCCTCTGAGGAATGAGGAGCAAGACTAACAACAAAAAAATACTGTCGCGTCTCGCCTCAATTCAATCCAGCGATCAGAATCTGGTCTAAAAACTTGGACCTTTCACAGCTGAATGGAGCAGCAGCCGGGGCTATGTAGCTTCACCCCAGGGTGCCAGGCTGGAGTCTCCACCGGTCAGCCAACCATGCGTTTGTCCATCACCTCGACCGCGGGCAGCCCAGTGGAGATCACTGTCCCCCGGGGAGAGACTGTGGAGGGACTGAGGACACACATCTCGCACAAACTCAGGCTGCAGACAGACAGAATCGTCCTCCTGTATAGAGACAAGTGAGTCGTGCTTCATGTGACAGATATTGCTTCATCTCTTCTATTCTTAAGCAAGTCAATATATGCTAACTATATAATGTGCGTGTGGCAGGCAGCTAACCGCAGGCCAACTGTTGGACCTGGGTGTAACAGATGGAAGCAAGCTGACCCTGGTCCCTGCCATTGAAGCTGGTTTAGTGGTGAGTAAGCCGATGCAGCCTCCAACCATACACACAGTTGTCATCATTACTTCATGATTACCTCTGCATTATTAGTTTTGTGCCCCCTCTTAAGTAAAGTAGCTACTGAATCAATCTATTGATTCCTTTTTGTCCCTTCCTGTTCTAGTCCAGTTCATTTTCTAGTCATACAATTGTGATGATGTATGCACAACTGATTCTCACACTGTAGATTGATAAGCATGAAGTAATGATAGATTACGTGTAAAAATGTGGCCATAAGGCTGAAATGGTAATGACTAATATCTAGTGCTGTAATGAGTACGGTTATCCTCCAGTTTGGGTGATGCACCACTTTACTTTGGGGGAGGAAAGGGAAATGTTAACTGTTGATGAAGTATATTCATTCAGTAAAACTCTGTGATGCGCCACTTTACTTGAGGGGCACAATATTGGTAACTAATGGACAGGTAATCATGACCTAATGATTCAGATAAAGGTGGGTAATAATGACGTAATGATTCGTGTGTGGTTAAGTGCTGTTTACAACATTATTCAGAATTAACCAAGAATGATAATTTAATGACCATTATAAGGATTCACAGATAACCACAAACAATTACATACATATTAGTTAATTACCATAATATCTTACAGTCATTTCTCAATCAAGTTATCAGCTACTAAAATTTGATGAAGATAAAATCAAGAACTGCCGTTAACTGATGGTTTACAAGCAGAAAAACCCGAAACACATTTACATTCACATCCATGTACACATGTAATCAGACTTCATGTAGAGATGTCATGTTGTGATATCTTTACTGCCACAGTGCTCCACTGCCAGAGCTGAGAGAACTATGATGGACGTCTTAGAAAGTTTAACAGAAGTCCAGGTAAGTTTAATGTCTTTTTGACTCTATGCTGTAAATAAATAGACACTTGTTTAATGCATGAATGTGATGAGGGGGAAAAAATCTTGTTCTTGAAGAATTCAAAGCACTGGTGGTTTCCAGTTATTTTCATACAGTAGGATGTAACACACATCTCACCGCTGTCCTGTGAAAACCACGTATCTCCAAAACCTCGTCTTTTTTTTCTGAAAAATTCAAAATTAACCCAATTCGGAGTGCATTGTTATCATTGGACAGCAAAAGGCAAATAAAAGCCCAACATACCTGTTTTGATGTTTTAAGGAAAATAATATGCATAAACCATGCAAAGATTATTGCGTCATGTCCTTCACAAAGGCAATGCAGACTTCATTGATTACAGCCACACACACACACACACACACACACACACACACACACACTCGCACACACACAGCAATTCCTATGGGTACTGGATGGGTACACCAACATTTCATGCACGTACTCCAATACACCCATGATGACATTTGTCTTAAAATATTGTGAGTTTATGAGGATGCTGCTCTTCTGTTGCATGTCTGACAAAGTAGATACTCAATGAATGTTTGCTGAAATATTGTAAATCACACTTGCTGTTGCCATGGTATCCATGACTGTCAACAAATTGAACTGTGATGTGTGTCTTTCCTGACTATCCTGCAGATCAGTGACTTCCTGTCTGGGCACTCACCTCTGACCATTAAACTGGGAATTGGTGCCCACATGATGTATGTGCAGCTTGAACTGTCTGCGCAGAATGTGGCGGAGCTGCAGCGCCAGCACGGGGACTTGAGCAGCAACCTTCAAACTGGCCTGCCCACTGCTGCCAGGATGAGCCCCCCTGACTCCTCCAACAAGACCACAGGATCCCCCTCCCAAACCTCTACTCGAGCCCCGGACTCTACATCCGTGATCCAATTGAGTGCTCAAAGACCCAAAACTTCCTTGAACTCAACAGCTCCCGGCTCCCACTCACTCACCACTGCCCTTCCACATCGATCCTGTCCGCCCCACTCTACACACACATCCTCTCCTGTGCTTTCCACCCCTTCTTTGCCTTCTGGTTGTCCACATCCCAGCAGTCCACAACCAGCAGCCACACCATTCTGTTCCCCTGCTCCCACCGGCTCCATTCCTGGACCCCGGAGCCCGGCGTCAGCTTCAACCCTCGAAGAGGTTAGCCTTACATATTCTACTGCAAAACTGTTTCGTAATCACAATGCATTGTCAAGGTTTCACCAACATGTATTATTGGCATGTTTTAGTATATTACCTATACCAAGCCAGTTTAGAGTTTAAAACAGTTCTACTAGTGTTTATTCCTTCCTCCTCTTCCTTCTCGTTTTACAGAGTAATGTTCATGCCTCATCCACTGCAGAGCTGAGCAAGCAGCCAGGAGCAGTCATAGAAAGTTTTGTGAGCCCCTCACCAGGTGTCTTCTCCGGGACTTTCTCTGGTAAGTGTCTCAGCAGCGGAAGCCTGACAACGACACAATCAGAATACAATAGATTTTGATTAGTTTAATCAGGATAGATACACAGACAGACAGAGTTCTTTATTAATCTCAAAGGACAATTGCAGCGTTGCAGCAGCCAAGTCACAGAAGTCCTGAAAATAGATGAGGTAGGCAAAAAAACTATTTAAAATATGACAATTATATAAACTAACTAAAACACGCTAAATAGAATAAGTTAACGACAGAGAATAGAGACGAAAGATAGACATGTGTTCATATACACTGTACAATGATGCCATATTGTACAGTAGCGGTACAAGTCTAGTAATGTTCTATGCTGTACTGCAAGATGTAGGATTGTCTGATAATCTGACAATCATTTTCTCCATTAGTTGATTCATCATTTTATTGATAAAATGACTAAAAATCTTAAAATGTCCATTATGATTTTGCATTGCCAAAGGAGACATGTTTAATTTGCTTGTTTTATTCGACCATCGGTCCAAACCCAAAGATATTCAGTTCTTGACAAAGAAAATAAGCAAATCATTACATTTGAGCTGCTGGAACCAGTGAATTATGGAATTTTTGCTTGGAAATTGACTAAAATGATTAATTGATAATCGATTGTTAGAGTAAATTGCTTTTACTTTACGTAGATCTACTGCTTTATTTTTGTTGCCCTAATGTCTACTGCCTCAGTTTGCTTCTAGTTGTTCTTTTTCATCAACTATCAGCCACCTCTTCCTCTCTCATGTCCCCTGCTCTCTTCTCTTCTCTTCCCATCAGGCACTCTGGCCCCGTGCAGTCAGAGCGGCTTCAGCCATCCTCGGCGTGGCATCGCCATCATTCTCCAGATCTTCAACGACCTCCTCAGAGCTGCCTACCACCACCAGGGGGCTCAGCCTACCCCTCCTCATCATCCCCAACAACCTGATTCAAACCCTCCAGCCAGCCTGCTGCTCTCAGCGAAGGAGGGGCCAAGCAAAGCAAAGAGCAAAACAGTGGGGACCCAGAGGACAGACCACCTCAGTAAAACTCCAGGTGAACACATGATATCACACACTTGAACACTGGAGGAGTTACTGGAGATTTCATTCATAATACATTCCTTATGCAAATATATATTCCAGAAACAAGGAAATGACTGACTGTAACAAGGACAGTAAAAACAAAAAGGTGAAAAACATGGATGCATTGGCTCTCAATAGAGCTCCAGTTGGATTAAATGACACTGAGCAAACTGACCTTTATCATTAAAGTATGGCATAGCAAAGCCTTCTTCTCTTTACTCTTCTTCCCCCTGGAACTTTATCATTGTGTAGCATGTCTAACAAGTTGTTATCCCCCCCACCCCCCTGTAGGTGAGGAGAGTCACCTGACCTGCCCACCCACGCAGGAAAATCAAACATTACACTGTAAGCTGGAGCGCTTGCAGTTTTTGATGCATCAGAGGCGTCTTCGCAGGCGAACTCGGAGGCACTCGCAAGCGTCTCACCCGTACCAGCACCATCGCCCTCGTCCCTAGTCTCCTGCATGGGAGAGATCCACTCACTGTGATAGCAGGGGCTGCTTTCTGGTGACTAGAAGGAACCAGTTTAGCAACCAAAGCTGACCTCTTAACTCGTGGAACAGGTGAAAGAGCAGCAGAGTGACCTCAAATGCTTTGGGGCTATTTTGACAGATAAGAATTTCTGAAGAATGTAAGACCAAAAGGTCCAAGGAGTCTGATTCCTGTGGCTGTCACTGTGCTGAGCATGTTATTTCATCTGAGTCTGTCAGTGACAATGGCTCACATTGTTATGTAGCATATGTCATAAAAGGGTCCAATGTGCATTTTTATGTTATACATCTTGGTGTTTTGTACAAAGACCTATTACCGTATGTCTGTTTACGTACTGCAATGCCTTAAATGTACATGTCTTGGATGTAAACTACGTATTGTTCTGTGCTGAGGATGTTCCTATGAAATGTTTCAGGATTACTAATATTAAACACAAGGAAGGCAAAAAAAGAATATGGGAATACCAAGGAAAACGTGGGATATTTCCGTTCCCGTTTTTAGACCTGGAACACCTAAAATTGCTGTTTTCATCTTCCTCTTAATTGATACCCTTTTGTCATTCAGACATTGCCGTCTTTTACATTAAATTTCCTTACATTCAGGCATGACATGTGACATTTTACTGTAAGGAGATGGATTAATGAGGCAAAACTGAAGTTACAGTCTTGCTTTGGACTAATTGTCATGGTTTTTGAGGCTGCAGTTTAAGACGTAGATGAACTCACAGATACTGTGACGTGTTATACCAGGCCAAGAAGGAGGCCTACAGAAGTGGGGGAATCCTGAAGAACCAAGTCAGAAACATACTGACAAAGGAGATCAGAATAACAAAGAGAAGTACCCTGAAAAGCCTCTCAGCCAGTGAGCCTGCAGGACATTACCAGCTACAGGAAACCATCCCCCCCATTGTGGAAAACCATCAACTGGCTGACGACCGGAATGTGTTTCACTGCAGGTTTGATAAGCGAACATTCACACCCCTCACCCGCTCCGAGTCATAGATACATAACACGTCTACCTACAACCCCTGCCAGCCCCTCCCCACTTACCCCCCACCTGGAAACAGGATCTATGCTCCTTTTACATATATATATATATATGTGCATATAACATAGGTTAACATGCATATAACATACATATATATATATACACATATACACATATATATATATATTTTTTTTTATATATATATAGATATAGATATATATTTGTGTGAAAAAGTGTTTGCCCCCTTCCTGATTTCTTATTTTTTTGCATGTTTGTCACACTTAAATGTTTCAGATCATCAAACATATTGAAATATTAGACAAAGATAACACAAGTAAACACAAAATGCAGTTTTTAAATGAAGGTTTTTATTATTAAGGGGGGAAAAAAATCCAAACCTACATGGCCCTGTGTGAAAAAGTGATTGCCCCCTAAACCTAATAACTGGTTGGGCCACCCTTAGCAGCAACAACTGCAATCAAGCGTTTGCGATAACTGGCAATGAGTCTTTTACAACACTGTCGAGGAATTTTGGCCCACTCATCTTTGCAGAATTGTTGTAATTCAGCCACATTGGAGGGTTTTCAAGCATGAACCGCCTTTTTAAGGTCATGCCACAGCATCTCAATCGGATTCAGGTCGGGACTTTGACTAGGCCACTCCAAAGTCTTCATTTTGTTTTTCTTAAGCCATTCAGAGGTGGACTTGCTGGTGTGTTTTGGATCATTGTCCTGCTGCAGAACCCAAGTGCGCTTCAGCTTGAGGTCACGAACAGATGGCCGGACATTCTCCTTCAGGATTTGTTGGTAGACAGCAGAATTCATGGTTCCATTTACCACAGCAAGTCTTCCAGGTCCTGAAGCAGCAAAACAGCCCCAGACCACCACACTACCACCACCATATTTTACTGTTGGTATGATGTTCCTTTTCTGAAATGCCGTGTTACGTTTACGCCAGATGTAATGGGACATACACCTTCCAAAATGTTCAACTTTTGTCTCGTCAGTCCACAGAGTATTTTCCCAAAAGTCTTGGGGATCATCAAGATGTTTTCTGGCAAAACTGAGACAAGCCTTTATGTTCTTTTTGCTCAGCAGTGGTTTTCGTCTTGGAACTCTGCCATGCAGGCCATTTTTGCCCAGTCTCTTTCTTATGGTGGAGTCATGAACACTGACCTTAATTGAGGCAAGTGAGGCCTGCAGTTCTTTGGATGTTGTTCTGGGGTCTTTTGTGACCTCTTGGATGAGTCGTCGCTGCGCTCTTGGGGTAATTTTGGTCGGCCGGCCACTCCTGGGAAGGTTCACCACTGTTCCGTGTTTTCGCCATTTGTGGATAATGGCTCTCACTGTGGTTCGCTGGAGTCCCAAAGCTTTAGAAATGGCTTTGTAACCTTTTCCAGACTGATAGATCTCAATTACTTTGTTTCTCATTTGTTTCTGAATTTCTTTGGATCGCAGCATGATGTCTAGCTTTTGAGGATCTTTTGGTCTACCTCACTTTGTCAGGCAGGTCCTATTTAAGTGATTTCTTGATTGAGAACAGGTGTGGCAGTAATCAGGCCTGGGTGTGGCTAGAGAAATTGAACTCAGCTTTCCAAAGATGTGATAAACCACAGTTAATTTATGTTTTAACAGGGGGGGGGGCAATCACTTTTTCACACAGGGCCATGTCGGTTTGGATTTTTTTTCCCTCTTAATAATAAAAACCTTCATTTAAAAACTGCATTTTGTGTTTACTTGTGTTATCTTTGTCTAATATTTAAATTTGTTTGATGATCTGAAACATTTAAGTGTGACAAACATGCAACAAAATAAGAAATCAGGAAGGGGGCAAACACTTTTTCACACAACTGTATATATCCATATATAAAAGATTCCAATGTGCATTGTCATGTTATAAAAGCCTTTACAAAAGCCTTTAATCGTATGTTTGTAGTACTCCAATGCCTTAAATGTACATGTCTTGAATGTAAACTACGTCTTGTTCTGTGCAGAGGATGTTCCTATGAAATGTTTCAATATTACTAATATCAAACACAAGGAAGGCAAAAATACAATAAAGGAATACATTAAGAAACCTTGGGATATTTCCATTTCCTTTTTTAGACTTGGAACACCAAACATTGCTGTTTTCATCTGCCCCTTAATTGATACAACTTTTTGTCATGTTTGTACTCCAATGCCTTAAATGTGCATATCTTGAATGTAAACTACATGTAGTTATGTGCTGAGGATGTTCCTTTGAAATGTTTCAGTATTAAACACAAGGAAGGCAAAAAATAAAATAGGAATACATTAAGAAACCGTGGGATATTTCCGTTTCCTTTTTTAGACCTGGAAGACCTAACATTGCTGTTTTCATCTGCCCCTTAATTGATACATTTTTGCCATATATATATATATATATATATATATATATATATATATGATAACAAACTTACATTGCTATTCCAATCAGAGTACTTTTATGGAGAGACGTTACACCACCCGGTACAGTAGGTGGCAGTAGGTATCGCCACGCTACCGCCAATAAAGCAACAGATGAAGACGTTGCGCAGAGCCCTGAAAAGCAGAACGCGCCTCCTTCCCTCTCTCATTCCACCCGCTGCCTCCCTCTTCAACTGTTGGACTCCTGCTCGTTAAAGGTAATTGCTATTTTTTAACCATTCTTTTCTGTTTTCACAGTAGATTTGGTGGTAATTGTACATGTTTACGCCTGCCTACATTTACAAGGCATGATTATTATGTCCGCTTTTTGTCTGGTTTAAAGTATTTATTTAATGCTACGTTTTTTTAAAAGGTGGGGGGGGGTGGGGATTATGAAACTGTTTTACGTGCATCGTGTTGCTGTTAAGAGGGATAATGTGAAACTGCGCCAAATTATGTACGGTATCATAATCGTTTGTCGGAACCATTATGTAACCACGACAATATGGCATCGAGCGGCATGTGAAGCTAATGTCGGCCGGAGAAACAAAAGTGAGGCGCACGAGCTCGCTGCCACAAAATGGCGCCTAAAGAATAACTGCTAGCTACCTAATCCGCTAACATAACGGTACCACGTTTATAGGCCCCGAGGCCTAGCTCCTCGCGGTACTCGTCTTTCAATGGCGGTGATTCATTTACATTAAAGGCAGGTTAAAACTAAATTATTTCGGTTTAGTATGATTTATTTTAGTGTTTAACACAAGTGGAACAAGGAATGTGTATTTTTATAAAAAAACGGTTACGCAGGTTTATGGTGGCGGTGACCTACTTTTGGACGATATTTTAACAAAGGACGTTGGTCTTAAGATTTGTTTAGATATTTGTTTGCGTAAACGGATTGTTGCGTTTATTTTGTTTTCCCCCAGCTACACTATGTCGGACGACGGTAAATTGTTCATCGGCGGACTGAGCTTTGAGACCAACGAGGAGTCTCTAGCTGCGGCCTTCGGCAAATATGGATCCATCGAGAAAGGTAAATACTTCGTAGCGTCTTGTTTTCTGGATAGAAGTCATTGATATGCTCACAATAATGTTTTATAAGTCTTTCGATTCACTTTTTTTTCTTTTTTAAATATTTTTTTTCCTCCCTCACTAGTGGATGTGATCAGAGACAAAGAGACGGGGAAATCTCGCGGGTTTGGCTTCGTGAAATTCGACAACTCGGACGACGCTAAAGACGCACTGGAAGCGATGAACGGCAAGGTAAGACAATGCGTCACGATTCACCAACGTTTTTAACATTTTTTATTTTTTAAACAAATTTTCTTTTTTTCAATCTTTATTTTTTTGCAGACTCTGGATGGACGGTCAATTCGTGTGGATGAAGCAGGAAAAGGAGGACGCTCCAGAGGAGGATTCAGCTCCAGTGGCCCTAGGGGACAGCGAGGTGGAGGATTTGGCGGGCGTGGGAGAGGTGGACGGAGTTACTCCAGAGGTGGACACTAGCTGTCTGCGCAGTCATTTTCATGTGTTGTGGTTGCAACACCGTGCCCCTCCCTCTGTTCGTCAATGTTGCCCGTGTCTTGTTTTGCAGGTGGTGGATACAATGGAGACAGGAGCTACGGTGACAGGAGTTACAGTGACAGAAGCTTCCATTCTGAAGGGAGGTTTGGCGGCAGCCAGTACAGGAATAGCGGAGGTGGCGGCGGCAGTGGATACTCGGCCTACAGAGACAATAGGTAAGAAAAATGAACGAAATCACAGATGAAACTAGTGTTGCCTGCAAAAGTTACTGTGATGTAATTATGTTAAATATTTGTTATAATTTTAAGGGGCCAGGGTGGATACAGCGACCGCACTGCATCCTACCGTGACGGATACGACAGCTATCGTAAGCATATGATATGCATTTGTACTGTGTATGTGGACTTATGTTGGGGCTGTCATTTTCAAATTTTAAAGCTAAAATCAACCTGCCATAAGACAATAGTTTATTTTAGTAAACGGGTTAATAATTTAAAAAAATATATATGTAATGGCGAACATTACACTTAATTTGAAATATGAACATATTTTGTCTGTGGTATGCTGATTTCACACTATAATTTAAATTAGGTAAAGTTACTGAACACCAAGGGTTATCACACATTTAATTAAAACTGCACAGCCCCAACATATGAAGACTTGTATAATGTATGTCCCTCAGTTTTGTACCTGAGCCCAACTTGATGCCTCTTCTGCGGTTGCCAAATTTTGCTAGCCCCCCTCCCCACTCTCCTTCCACAGTCCCACTCTGATACAGAGGCTGGCAAAGAATTTGAATCACTTAGCAAATGTTACTACTTCTGACATGGTTCACCGACTGGAGCGGAAAAACTGAGGGAGGGATTAAGGACTGTCTGGTGGGATTGAGGGGATGTTGTGAAACTCGAGTGTTGGAACTTTCAGTGTCTTTACCTGTGTGCCCACTTCTTATCCTCAGCTGCAAACGAGTAAACATCTCCCTGATTCAAGATCATCACTTGGCTGGCTGTATTTCAAAGATGCGCTCCTCAAGAAAAATGTCCACGTGTTATTGCTGACCTTAGTTTTGTAGTTCTGTTGTAGTAGCTCAAGCATCTTAAAAAAAAAAAAAAATGTAGCCATGAGTTTTGGTCATTCCTTAACAAACCATGTTACGAATTACAGTTCCAGACTCTTACCTTGCTTGATTTGGCATCTTTATTCCTCAAAAATCGTTTAACTAAAAGGCATCTGTGTAATCTGATTAGTACTGTAAGTCCCAATTTGAGGACCGAACAACTGCTCTCCACATGGCCACTACCATCGCTGTAGACTTTGTCCAGCACGTAAAGTGTTTCCTGATTTTGATTCCTTAGTTTTTTGGGGTTTTTTTGCTTTTTGTTTTTTTTTTATATTGAAATATCCGATGGGCTTGTTCTGTTTCCTTTACTTATTTCCCTCTCAGTCTCAGTGGCTGACCTACCTCTTGCCAGGTTTTAAAGTGAGGAAAGAAATCCGAATTACTCATAAACAGACTTTTGGGGGATTTTATGCTAAATTCCTTTTACTATTAAAAAAAACAAAAAAAAAAACTTAGCCGAGGCTCCTGTGTGTTCAAAGAGTGAATTCCTTTCAGACTGAACTACACAACCGAAGTGGCCGGCTGTCATGACGTTGCAAATTGCAGCATGCTACAGTCTGTCCGAGGTATCTTTTGTGCTCTGCTCAACATCTGCATTTTAAATGTGCTGTAAAATGGACTAATCTTGTTTAAGTGATCGAAAAATGTAACTTCGTTTCCCCAAAGTAATATCTCACCCGGGAACAGTTTTGTACTTTATGTTCTTTGTATGATCAACATTTTTTTTTTTTTTTTCTTTGTCAGTTTGGCTTCATGGAGCCTATTAAACAGACTGTGGAAAATAATCTTGATTCTTTTGCCTTTCAAAACTACCGCATGGGGTAATTTAGGTGAACGCTGTAGGCCCATGTTACTGTAAGGCCGCGTGATGAGAAAAAAAAAATTACAGAGTTCTTTTGAGAGCAATTTAAAAGTTGTCTAAATTATCTTAAACATACAATGGCAGGTTAAGCTCTAATTGGATGTAATTTAAAAAAAAAAAAAAAATTACAAGCTGTTGTCTGGTCTCCTGAAAACCTAATGGTTTTTGACCTTGTGCAGTCTGACCTGTAAAAACAAACATACAGTGTACTGGTAGTGCATTGAGATCATATAATAAACCCCTAAAGGTGATGCTGGGAAAACATCAGCTGGTCATGTTAATGCTTCATTGCGTTCAAGAGGTCAGCCACATCAAAAACCAACAAGTCCTTGGAGATTGAAGTGTTGCGCCTTCCAACAAGTGCTCATCAGAGAGGAAAGCTGCTCTCTTCTCTAGGTCAAATGTGGAGAAAGTAGGCCAATGCACGTGAGGTAAAAATCTACTTTTGCTTTGCTCACATCCTTCAACCTCAGTTCTCATTGTTTCCATGAATACCTTCAAGTTAGTCGTTGTTTTTAGTCCTCTGCTTCAGATGTCGCCTGCAACATGCCATGGCCTCTTCCCCGATTGGAAAAAGTTCATTGAGAAAATGAATGTGTCTAAGAAGCTCCTCTGGATTGTAGTGCTCATCCTCCTGAGTCCACCAAAAAAAGCATTGGCCTCTAAGTCATGGGTAGTATTGTGCTCAGTCCACTTCTGTTCACTGCACTAGTCCTCACATTTGCTCCTGTAATGCCCCGCAGCAGTCCTGTCTAAGGTGTCTAGACTGTATTCAGTTTTTTGTTGTACCCTTATATATGACTAAGTGGTGAGTTTCAGACTAATAGGATTGCATGCATATTGTGACTTGGACTTGTGTCAAATGATAACTGCCAGGCTTAATCCATATCTTGATCTCTCTTTAGAGTGAACTGGCAATCAGTGGAACCCCTCACAGCTGAAGTATCTGGCTTTAGATGGCAGCGATCGATGCAGATTCACTTCTCAGGTAAAGTATTGTACAACAGTCGATCCCTCATGTTACTGCTTCAGTCAACCTGGCTGATTAACTCCTTACTGTCTCGTTTCAGGTCCAATGTGCAACAGCGGTGGTGCAGCTGTACGCAGTGACTCCATGGGAGGAACCTGCCAGGATCCTGCCGACTGAAAGGTCTAATGTTGGCTTGCCAGAAGGACATTTCTCAAATGTAATGGCTGCTATTCACAGGTCTTTGGCGAAATGACGAAACGGGCGGGAGGACAGTGCTGTACGTGTTCTGACTCGTCTGATGTAACTCTGTTTTGACTATTTTAATGCTAATTCAATGAGTCACTTTAGTATTACAGTATTCTGCTGTTTGAACTTTTTGTACAATTTACAAAATAAAATTGTGATGAAACTGCTTATTACCAAAATTATCTATTTAGATTTTTGGGTTCAAACTGTTCGATGGAAGGTGGGGGCAATTTGGGGTGATGCACCCAAAAAAGGGATGCTTGAGTTCAAGCTCTTAACATGCAGTGTAGCCCTGTATGATTTTAGTATTACACTTTTCCTGCAAAATTAAGTTCTCTAAAATTAAGCACTAAATAGGCCCTGCCATAAAATAAATAATTTTCCTTAATGCATTATGTAAGCTTATTCTCTGCTTTTGGGTTTAACAATGCACTATACCTAATTGCCTCATGTGTAATAAATGTAACTACCTCCAAGTTACAGTAGATGTCCCACCATTAGATACATGCTGTGAAATTCAATATAAACTGGAAAAATATCAAGTAAACCAGGATGAGGTACAGAAAAAAGATACTTTATTATAGAACATTTACAAGCTGAACTGAGGTCCTGGTGGTCCTTACACGTACCACAAGAAGCCGAAACGCTTGTGCAGGAGCTCCTCGCGGGGCCGCAGGTTGAACAGCTCCTCTGACAGAGGGGAGACCCAGCGGTCTGTGTGGAAGACACTCTCACCAACCTGCAAGAGGGAACGGGGCACCGTTTAAATAAGACATGCTGATCTGGAATGATAATTAACTTGGATTATTATTATTACTCCCATTAAATAATAAATATAGCATAAAGCATTGTTTTTATAGTTATATCCACTGATGGACAAACAGATTATATATATATATAAATATTCAATAGTGAACTAAAATGTATCTAATGTGGTGAACCAACACTTTTCCATAAGTGGGTCTTAGAATCAGTGTTTATTGGTAATAATACATAAATGTATGTGTGTTTTGCAGAAAATCATTGTAAAAGTGGAAAAAGTAATAATTATGAACTAAACTGAGCATTAACATGTTGCAGGCAACTACCGTAGCTGCTACTTAGTTATGCCAACAACACATCCCAAACTAAAGTGTTGTTAGCTGGCTATGAAGTGACTTACAAATACAAAGTGTTTTTGCACCAGACTTACTTTGAACTAGATTATTTTACAAACAGCATTAAGTCCTATTTGACCGCTGTATGAACTGCTAATTCATCGTTTGCTGATTGTTTTTTAAATGAATCTATATGCTGCTGTCTAATGTTATGATACACAAAATAAAATGTGTTGACTGTAGAAAGTCTGTGAAGTCAATCCCAGCTTCTCTTTACCTTCCAACCAGGAACGTCCTTCATGAGAACCGCCTCCTCTTCTAGATTCTCCCTCAGCATCCTTAAGGACCTGGGCCAGAGGGGGGAGTTCAACTGTTACATAAAGACTGGCGTGAGGGAGTTACTGCATTTAAAAACATAAACGCGTTCGTGTGCGAGTGTTTTGTGGTTGTCGTCACCTTCGGTCTTGCTCTGCCTGCAGCAGAGGCATCAGAGCTATCCTGGCTTCCATCTCCTCGATCTGCAGGCGCCTTTATTGCACAAACACATCACCACTAGTTCCAGCCATACTGTGAAATACAATTCATTGTGACCAACATTTAAACCCAAAGTATAATAGTCAGAATAATCCCTACCTCCTTTCTCTGTTCCAGCTGAAAAGCCTCCAGTAACCAAACACCATGATGCCAATCCCAATGCCAAACATGCTATATCCTGTTGATTAAAGGAGAGGAGAGACTGTTTAAGGCAACATTGTATTTAACCACATTATCAAGTTTCAGTGTAAAAAAAAAAAAAAGAGACGAAAGAAGACAAAAATGTAATAAAATAATGTCTGTCTATAAGCTTATTAATGGCGGCAGAGCTGCATCTTTCTTAACTGTGGCCTTCAGTATCCTATGCCAGTGATTCTCCACCAGTGTGCCATTAGAAAATGTCCAATTCCACTTAATTGGTCCAAAAAAATATCATTTAGTTGCTGCTAGTGGTGTAACGGGTCACCCTTCACGGTTCTGCACTTCAGCATTTGGCGCTGAAAGTCTTGGTAAGAGCAGGAAATTCAGAAGCCCCCGGCGCCATTTAAGTTGCACGTTTGGCTTCCCTGTATATCTTATAATGACGGGGTGAGGGTGGTGGACAAAAGCGTTACGGTATGAAGGAGTTGTTTAAAGAGAAAGACATACGACAACGGCAACACATCGGGCATGTCCACACATATGAAGCGCCACCATCCTGGTCTGTGAGCGACGGGGGCCAAGCCACAACAACAACACCACCACCACCCACAGTAATGACCTTGTTAATTTAAGACAGTATAATTAAATGATGCAAATGGTCAGAATCCAGATGAAAAGCCTCGTGTGAGTAGTGGTCAAAAGAAAGAAGAAACGGTGAGCTAGAGGCAATACAGCTAAAGTTATCTTTTGTTTGGACTTACTTCCCCCTGGGATATACGCGGTATTGAAACACTGAAACACTCAAACCAGTTTAACACACTTCATGTTTGTCACAGTTGCACTTAGGGAGAGTTAAAAGGGAACGTCCTCATGCTCAACCTGGATCCTATTTTCCCTTTTTTGTTTGTGCTTAATTGAGTGAGTGCAATATATATATATATATATATATATATATATATATATATATTTTATTTTATTTTTTTTTTTAAATGTTTGTATTGATTGAGTCCCACAAAGGAAGAATGCTTTAAAGAATGGGACCTGTTGTTGAACGATAATCAGACTTCAGAGACTGGAGCAAGTTTCTTTTGTGCTCGCTCAAAACTTTTGTCGTCACTAAACTTGCATAGAGGAGGCAGTTTGCCCACGTGCGTATCGACCTGACAAAGGGATCAGTGGGAAGGTTTGGCTCGGTCATTGGTGAGCAAACACGAGCACAGAATCTGGTCGGGCAGAATTCATTGCAACACTACTTCCGTTGTAAAATATTAACAGGGGTTTGAATTAACTGCTACATTTCGCGTGCGTGGCCTTTCCATACCCATATGTCGACTAACCAGGAAATAAACATTTTGGGACAAACTGATAGGTCAGCCCGAGGTCATGACACGCACGTCAGGCTGTGGTTGCGAAACCGAGCACGAGAGAGAGAGAGAGGACAAAAGTAGGAGGTTAATGTCGATGCCTGTTCAAAACACGACAATAGACATTTTACAAAAGGCTCTTCTCCGTTTTATATTTGTATCATATCTGACGTCAGGTCGATCTGACGCATGTCTACGCTTTCATGCAGCTTCCGACAACTTCGACACATAAAGCTGATTTTCAATCAATCTTCGTTCCTTCTGTCACAGTGAAGTTAAGGAGAAAGTCGAGCTTGATTTGAATATTTTATCTTTAATGTCGCTACTGTATAAATATGTAAACGTATCACCGCAACGTAGGTTGCTGTTGACTATTTGATTGTGGTGGGTTGTAATGATGCAAGATAGAACAGGCAGCCAGTACTGCTAGACTTTATTGTATATTTATACTGTATGGCTACTACAACATTTAATACCTCAATGAGCTCACATTTTAGAAGATTACTATTCTATTACTATGCTATTATACTAATGTGAATTGACACCATTAGCACTGGGACTCGTGCTCTGCTGGTTTGTCATCTCCGTGTCTTTACGGTACTTTGGGAGGCAACGATGAACCGGGCTACGTTGAGAGGTTGCGTATTTAACAGCTCGTGTGTGGACCTGTATATTTCGCTGACTGCGTATGTAATGTAAGTACCTGACAGTCCTCGTTTCGGCAGATTTCTCTTATAGTCAAACGAAGCATAGCCTCCTGCAGGAGGCATGTCCTGCTTCACCTTGGACCCCGCCATCTTCCTCCGTCTTCTCCGCAACACGCTGGTGACGTCACTGCAGTAACTCTTCTTCTCTCGTTGGACAAAGCGTCTGTAGCTCTCTACCGCCCCCACCGGTCTGGATGACTATTTTCCAATGAAAGTAGTTGGCTCCAAAAGTTACTCAATCTAGCAAGAAAGTCACCAAGTAGGCAACACTGAGAGCCCGTCCCTTCAGGCCTTTACCCAAAAACACTCCCATTTTTAAGCTATGGGTAAACTCACAGACTGTACTGTATACAAGAAGGGAAAACTCAGATGAGTGCGCAGCAGAATGTGAGGCAGTAGGCAGACAGGCAGGTAGACTGTCCGATCATTACATTCGGGACGATATTAAATGATTGGATGGGCTTATTACCGTCCTGCGACATCCAAAGATACCAGATTTTTTCTTGTTTTTTTTTGTCAAAGCATTTGATTCATTGATTTCTGTAAGGGTCTAATGAGAATTTCAACAAAAAGTATTAGAAATGTTTTTGAAGAAGATTACCAACCCTGCCTTTAAAGAGACCCCATAGCTTTGGCTGAAGTGCATCTACCCCTGGAGATTTAAGGGTATGAGGGGCGTCTTTTCACCAGCTTCGTCTGCGGGGAGGCTGGTGTATGTGTGTTCCAGCAATCAGCATCAGCTATTCACTGGCTAATTGAAAGAATGAGGGCTATTCTTCACTAATAATTCTCACTCCACAGTCTGCACACGGGGGTTGGTTAGAGACAAAAGATATCTCCATAAAAGCCACCCAGTTCCAGATCAGCCAATAGCTAAATTCAATTGCAAATTACTAGTAGAGGGCAGTCACAGTATGTAGAACTCAAATACTTTGCACAAAAATGTCAAGATCTGAACCTGAATCTATAGTAACAACATTACTGAATACTAAATTGGTTTTCAGTTGAAAACATTTGGTTTGGAGTTTTATTCCTCTTTAAGATGAACCAGGAGAGTCTTGAAAGTTGCTTGAGAAGTTTCATTTTGCTTTAATTTGATCAAATTAATAGTATTGTTTTGTCTCAATGCAGTGTCGACTTTTTGTCACAAACATGAAGAGCGTAAATGCTGTTTGGTGACAGATTACCTCAATGGTTCACATGTAAGCAGTGTCCAGCAATCAAAATCCTACTTAAGTAGAAGTACAAAAGTATTGCAGGGAAGTACAAATGTATACAAATGCTCCAGTCAGTTGTATTATTGCATTTCATATGTGAGGCCCCTCCTACATTCCTCAGCAGGCAGTTGGCTGACAAGGGAGGGTTGTTAAATTCACTTGGGTCTTTCAGGCTGTAAGAGCGGGTCCTTGTTTTCGTCTCTCTCCCTTGCTGCAGCAGACATCCCCCTGCATATCTTTTGTCTCGCTTTGCCGGGTTTTCAAACCTGCCACACATCCATGGCATGGCTTTCAGCACACACTGACTTTGCTGATTTGCACATGCAATTGTTCACTTTTTGAGTTAACGTTAATTTATTAAATAGTTTGGTTTTAAGTATAACCTTGTGTGGACTTTCTTTTTGGCACATGTTTGTGACATGTACTGTTGGAACAGGTGTAAGCAGTATTGCAATGTTGTAGATCAGGTGCCTAAGATGGCGGTTTGCTCACCTATGTTATGTGTGATCTCACCAACCCTGTCCTGTTTTCACCTCACTTCCGAACTGTTATCTGATCTGCCCTCATGCAATACTTTCCCTCACTGACATTTCCATTTTCCTTGCTTTTGAATTTCATTTTCTTCTCTCTGTCTCCGTCTTAAGACCTTCGCTTGCTTTGTAATGAAAAACTGATCTCATAACCTCTCAACATATCATTTCACTAATTCAAATTTGTAAAGATGCAATAGTGAATGCCAGTGAATTGATTCAATAACCCATGAGCTGATGAGAGAGCACTGCAAATGTCATCCCACACGGTTTTGTTAGTAGATGAATAGTTAAGCTTGTGTTATATCATCCACACAATAATCAATGAAAACATGTTTAAAATGTAAATTTTTTATTTTTTTAGGAGCTATGAAAAAAGTAAACCAAATAACTTTTAACATAAGTTTGTACAATGTAGCTAAAATCGGGAAGCAGAGAGATTATGCCATATTGTGATGGGTACAAGATAAAGATATCTTATGTGTTCCAGACTCGTGGTAACTAGGAGATAGGCCCTTTAAAAACAGACTCGGGCCTTGTTGGATGCATTATGTTTGAAGACTAGATCTCTGGTTCAAGTGTGGAAGATTCAGCTCCTTCAGAGTTTGCATTTTCTCAGCAATGACAAAACACTCAAAAATAATCTTACAATGTTGACATTAATATAAAATAAGCAAATTACAGATGGTAATTACAGATGAATTCAGCAATGACACCATGCTTCTTCAGCTAAGGTGCTTGAGGGAAGGCATGCTGTTTAACAGGAAAAACAAAAGCTAGAACAAACTCTTCATTTGTGGAAACCACCGTATACTGAAATATAATTAAAGAAACAGAATAACTTATTGTAAATACAAAATAAACTCAAACCTTTAACTACGGGGGTGATGTACTGAAACTTTTACAACTCAGTTATTTTGTATTTGCTTAAAATGAATGTGTGTTTGTTGAATATTGAATGTGTCAAAATGTTAGGTCAGTTTGACCCACATCATGGCAGAAAGGGCTAATAAGCCCGGATCATATTACTTATTTTAATTTTTCTTTTATCAAAGTACTCAATGCACACATAGCCTCTTTTTACACAATCATTTAACAACCCAGTCTGGAGGACAGAGGAACGCAGGGGGAAGCCTTTCAAGTATTGTTTTTTTCTTTGCCCCAATCAAATCAAAATAGTTTCTACACAATCACCAAAGAACAGCAAATCTCAAAATAAACAACAGAAAATAAGAATACTAAAACAACAATCATACAAAAGTAAGGAAGGAAGGTTTCTTCAATTTGAGAGATTGTATTTGCTTAACAGTCCTCCGGGGGTTGCTGTTGACCATATTATTGGAACAAAAACTAAGTAGCACAAGAGTACTGTTTATTTCCATGTGTTTGCAGTCTGCGAGATCGACGAGCGAGAGGGGATCATGTCCAGCAGGTACTCCCTCTGACGAGCGTCGACCGCGGCTGACGTCTTGTGGCCTGTCAGGCTGGGGTTCACGTAAGCCATGGTGACTCCTGTGAACATGCAAGAGAGCAGCAGGTCAAGGTGTGGAGCGAGCTGCATGCCGGCCTTTTAACGCCTTTTGAGTTGAATAAGAAAAAAGCAGTATGATTTCATAGCACCTGAATATCTAGCAACCCATGTCCCCCACAACATACAGACAGATAAAAAGGAAAAATGATGAATAATAAAAATGTCTACTCTCGGGTTTACTAGTGACACCCAGGGAAAAACAGTACACCACCAAACCGAGGGGCTAAAGCAGGAAGATTGAGATCACTGGCAGGGGGAGAACTGGAGAGTGGGATTGCCTTGTCCGAAAACATTTCCTCCTTCACTCTATTTTTTTTTTTAATCTACTATTTGAGATCATACTAGAAGGCGACTTTTTGATAAGATTCCCGAACGCTAGAAAAATTTGGACATGGGATGTTCAAGGATTGCTTTTGGACCAGACAGGAATTTGAAAGACAGCCGATGTCAGCAGGCGGGCTGGTGTTAATGTGAGTCTACCTGTGTTGCTGTGGCTCTGCTTCTTCCATGCAGTGGATGAGGCACTACCTCCGCTGATATTCCTGCCGCCGGCGATTCCACTGCTGCTCACCTTTGAGCTCTGGACAGAGCGGTGGGAAACGTGGGCATGCTTACCTGGCCGGCTGACTAAAGCTGCAGCCGCCACTGCACTCTGCAGCTGGGAGGAGGAGGAGAAGGAGTGGGGGACGCCCCTCACCCCCAATGACGAGACACCGTGGGACAGCTGGCCCTGGGAGCTCTGACGGCAGTTAAGAAACACGGAGAGGAGTTTGTGTTACAGTTGCATCAGCGGCACAAATGCTTCTCTTTAAAACAGATTCCAACCTGCTTGATGGAGTGATGGTGAACCATGTTGGCTCGACTGGCCTGGTGGAGGTGCTGGAAGGAAGACGCTCTGGCGTGAGCCTGCTTCAGCTGCTGAGACAACCCCCTCTCTGCTTTCATCGACGAAGAGGACGAGGAGCTACTGTGGGAAACTTGTGAGGACGTCTGCTGAAAAATACGCTGCTCTATTTCCTGCTCTTGCTGCAGTGCTTTGACAAACGCAGCTTTCAGCCTATTGGTGTGCTCAGCTTTCAAAACCTTTTTCTGACTGGATGACATGCAGTGTTCGCAGAGGACAGCCCCGCCTTTTGTCTTGTCCTGCCTCCAGCGGCTGGTGAAGTCGGTTTTGCACTGGGTACAGGTGAAGGGGTCTCTGGTAATGTTCTTTGACAGTGCTGCACTTGTCTTTCCTGGATGGAGAGAGATGGGAAACCCTGAGGCACTGATTGAAAACAGAAAGAGTTGCTTGAATGGTGTCAAAGAAGTAATGAGAAAGCAACAGACACAGGTAAGCAGCTATTTAGATCCTGGATTAAAGTGGGAATGTCCTGACTACATATGGACAATATTTAAATTCCATAAAAATAAGACAATTGCTAAAGCTTGTTTGAAACTGATCCAACATCTTAACCTAACATCTAAGGCTGAAATGAGCGACTATTTACATTATCGATGAATCTGACAATTATTTTCTCAATTAATAGTTGTATTAGTTGTGTAAAATGGCCATCACAATTTACTACGGCCCAAAGAGATCACAAAATAGCTTGTTGTGCAACCAGCAGTCCAAACACAACGATATTGAGTTTACTATTATATACAACAAAGAAAAAAAGCAGAACATCTTCACAATTTAGAAGATGGAACAAGAGAACGTTTCCTTTTTTTAAATTACTTGAATGATTATTAAAATGAATATTAATATTATTCTGTTGATCGACTGATTAATTAACTAATCTTTTTACCTCTACAACATGTAAACAAAAACCAACAAAAAAGAAAAGTAACACACCTCTGTGGATGGTATCCAGCAGATTCTGTACCACTTCTTCCAGTCCCACCAGGTAGATGAACTCATTATTGGCTGCAGACGGCAGGAAGTTAAACTCTGGTGCAGGAGGCTTTGGCGGGGGAATCTCCAGTAGGGTCTTCTCCAGCTGTTTCCGTAAGGCGAGTTTAGCTGCAGCTTGGCGGCTGGCCGGAGAGTCATTCATGCTAACCACAGACACACCACTGCTTCCCGAGGATGAGCTCTTCAAACTGGATGCCGAGGCCTTTGAAAACAAGCCAAGATGGGAAGAAACAAGACGGGCGTAAACCTCCAGTCAAGATCAGAATATTTTTGACTTGTCTGGGCAATACAGACGTAACCAAAGGGCTGTTGGTGTTGATTAATTGCAAGGTGTTTAATGATCAAAAACACTGAACACTGCAAAAGAAAGCCACTTGTAGACTGTAATTATTCTGCTATAAATGTAAAATCCAGCAGTTAATAATATAAGTATTAAAGGTAACTGTTTAGAGAAAAGCAGGCATTCAACTGATGATTTAAAGAAAAATTAAAAAGGCATTGCTGAAGCGTAATGAACGTAACAGCTTCCATGATTTCTAACGTTAGCGGGACACAACTATGCTAACAGCTTTAAATGTGAACGAAAATAATGCTAATAGTTTTATTCAAGGTAAAATGATGACACGTTTTCCATTGTTTTTAGTCGACTGTAGCTGTAGATACATATTTAACTTAGAATATGGACAGAAGCCTCCAATATCACGTTTAAGAAAAACCATGAAAGAAACCCTCAGTGAGAGAATGCATGTACGGACAAAGGCTAAGTCTGACAGAAGCTAATGTTAGCTTGAGAAGCCAGTGGAAGTTCAACTCTCTTACTAAAGAGATTTTATTTAACCAGGTGTTATTATTGCATGAAACACATCTTTTTGTGCATCTGCACCTACTTGGTACAACAACATTCTTATGACCCAAAAATGATGCACCAATGAGGGTATATAATATATATATATATGGGTATATGTATGAGGACTTCATTTATAATCGTTGAGTATGCACAAAACAGGGCCTGAAAGGCGTGCGCCACTTCCCACACAAGATTTGTGATCCATGCATGAATGTGCGCAACTCTGACTCATGCATACGGACATTTTGGAAACAGGGTAATTGCCAAGACAAATGGTGAATTGAAGCCAGATTGTAGAAATTAAATGCGAGAGGAATCATTTTGCTGATGCCAGGATGTGGCAGGATTCAGGAAAGCCTGGCTTGCATTTCCCCGATATTAACCGGGAATATACTTTTTTTACTACTTGAAAGCACCTGTAAAATACTGACCAGTGAGTTAGCACTACTACTAATTCTAATGAAGCCTGAGTTGACCATGCCTCTCTGGCCATGGATTGCAGGGGCGGAGTTCCTGGGGCCCAACAGCAGAGGAGGGGGTCCTGAGCCTCCAGAGGCAGCCAATTGCTGCTGCTGCTGCTGGCGGAGAGCCTGGATCTGCTGTGGAGATACAGAGATGGGCTAACCAGGACAATGAGAGGGGTGACACGAAGGGACATCACAGACAAAGGTAGTGGAGGACAAGGGAGGGGCATCAAAAGCACCGAGGCAAAGGGCGCACACACACACAAAGAGAGAAAGGTGCAAAGAGAGATCATAAGTCCTGAGTTTAAGAGTCACTATTTCCCTGCTGATTGTCCCAGAGTGACTAACAGCAGTAAGACTACCATTGACCTGACAAAGACAACATTGTCATTTTAATATCGCACCGTATTAATGATATTGGTAACATTTCTCCATGACTCACCTGCGCCCCTCTGACCAGAGGCGGCATTATAATCTGGGAGCCATGTTTGGACAACAACTGCTGCCCTCCTCTCACCAGCGGCGGAGGGATGACTGTGCCTGAACTCCTGCCTGTCAAAATCTGGTCAGAGAAAAACACGACAAAACAGGTCAACTACAGGTGCCGTAACACAGATATGCTGATTGGTGCGTGGCTGCAGTTGAATAGGATGTTTTTTTGCTTAGAAAGATTCCTAATTGAGTGAAATGACCCAGAAGTATTGAAGTAGCAGCCATGATAAGAGAAGGAAAGGTGGTTCCTTTTTTATCTCCTTTAGCAGGGGGTACACTGCTGGAGGTGATGTTGTCCAACAATTCCTTGCGACAGCAACATTTGAAGCAACGCCCCATTAAGTGTACACTATGGATACATTGAAAACATCCTTCTTAGGAGGTGTAATACTATTTTGCACAGGAATCCTTAATTAGTACAACATTAAGTTTGTCACTGTACTCATTTTCTGCGTTATAATGAAGTTGATAAAAAACAATAACAAAACGCTGTTGCATGTTGTAAGTGCAACTGGATTCTCTCAGCACTGCTGTCGTCCATATCCATTCTTCTTCATATCTTTCTTTGAACTCCTGACGTTTTCAATCGAGGTCAAGGAAAAGTGGTGAGGAAAGGACACTAGGACATAATACTTTGACTATTCAACCGCAGCCCGTGTGTCAGAGAAGAGCATTAACCTGCTGAGTGCCTTTATTGCTTGTAATTGTTCCTCGAATGAGAGGAGGAGGAGCGGAGGAGCCAGACAGACCTGTGGGCTAAAAAGGAAATGGAGAAAGATATTAAACAATAAACAGGATGCTTGAAGTGGAGGCCAGTGTTGTGGGGATGTGCAGCTCTTCGTGTGACCCTGTGTTGATGCGGGTAATAACTGTTTACCTTCTGGTGAGTGTCCTTCTGTATCTGGCTCTGTCGAAGTTTCTTCAGCAGCACCAGCTTGGCCTCCTCCAGTCTGAGCTCCTCCTTCAGCTGCTTAATGATGCACTCCCTCTCTGCTGGGCTGCTCTTCTACACTCCACAGATAACAACATCACTCACAAAATCCTTTCCAGCAAATAACACATTAGATGTTGGAGCCTAAACTGTCCATGAACAGCCATGCATCCCGGGATACTGAACCCTTATCTGCTACCTAATTTTCAGTTGTTCTGAGCATCAATGAAACACCCAGAGTGTAACTTAAATCTTCACGGTTAGAAAATAAGTTGTTCACACCAAGGCCCAATTGAACCAACTTGCCGTGTCCATATTTTAAAACAAAATCTAAAAAAGCTAAAAGTCAAAGCTTAGGCCATATGATTTAAACATGTCTAGCTTTGTGTGCATGTGTCTCACCATGAGCAGGTCTGTGTCCAGCTCCTTAAAGTGGCTCAAGCCGTTCATCGGAGGACTGGGGGAGTCATTATCTGACAGGACGATGACATCGTCATCTTCAGAGGATGGAGGGCGCTTCTCTCTTTTTATACTGCTGGACATAAGTAGGACAATGACATTCAAATTTAGATTTTAGTATCTTAAATATCCAGCAATTATACTGGACACAGTGAACACAGAACTGCATTTTATTTGGGTTAAAACAATGTGTGGATATCATCAGTTCGTACTCATTGATCCAGTGAGGTTGAGGTTAAGAAAATTGTATGGCTGTTTGAGGCAGATATTACTCAAATAATAGCAACCATTGGTAATGTCTGCATTCATGGAGATCTGCTCCTCAACCACATTCATTATTTGAATCCGCTCCACTACGATCTAGAAGGTCCACACATCCTCCACACAGCTAATCTTCATGTTGATGTTACTCCAACAACAGAACAATCCTAAATAACCTGGGACCTTAAGCTCCAGTAAGGTCTTTCAGTCACAATGCTACGGCTGTGCCACGTATTTCCGGTTGAAACAGGATATTGTGGCAGCACATTATAGGCGTCTGAGTCATTTGGGGCTGGCCTGTATTGCTGAACGCTTATATCATTCAAAGCACGGCAAGGAAATTAAAGCAAGTAATGTGAAAGCAGATGACCTAAATTCTGAAACAAGTGGCACTCAAAGATGGAACGAACACGAGTAATGTTCTTCTAAAAAACAAGGGTGTTCTTGTGATTACACAGATTATGTATTTCTATGAATTCGTTAAAGTCTACACACGAAATCGTGAGACCTGTCTCTTCTCGCCGTCCTCTTTATGTATGTGTGTGTGTGTGTGTGTTAGTCTCTCCTCGGGGCTTAGCGCCATCATCACTTCCTGTGGATTAATCACTACTCTCTTCCAAAGAAGTCACATGACCTCAAAGTCATCATCACGTGACCCACTCACTTTTCCTCCTCCCCTACCCTCACTGTTCCTTCCACTGTGGAAACCATGGCAACAACCGGCTGGAACCGGTTTGTGACACACGGCTTCATTTTGTGTGAGGGGAGTTTTTAGGGTTCAGGTGCTGAGTGGGGGGAAAATGGAGATGGTCTAAAAGATAAAGTTAAACATCACCTCTGAGGACAACACCCCAACTCCCCCCCCTCCTCTACCCTACACAGTGGTTCACTATCATGAAGTAACTTTAGATTAAAATAGTGTAATTCATCCTTTTGTACATTAGGTAAGGCAGTATTTCTGTCTGATCTTTACTTTTTTGACGGATAAGTCATGTGTTTGTCCCAGCTGAAGAGAGTTTACTATAATAGATATATATTTATGTTCTCACCCTCTGGAGGTGCTCATGTCCACGGGCTGCTCTTCCGTCTGAACCTCCACTTTAATGGTGGCTTTCACCTCTCCTGCAGCCAGCATGCCACTGGACGCCTTTGTCTCTGCCAGTCGGACCTGGTTCCTTGTATCCAAAGCTGGCACTGTCCTCACCTCGCCGTCTCGGTCATTGCAGTCAGTCCGATTGTCTGAGCTGGGTTCAACCGTCGCCTGCTGTCTCTGGGTCCGCTCCTGATCCTCCTTCACTGGCTGAGAGGTCAAAGGTAACGCCAAAGCTGACGCTAAAGGTGACGCTAAAGGTAACGCCAAAGGTAACGCTAAAGGTAACACTAAAGATAACGGCGACAGGCTCTGCTCCTTCTCCTGCTCCTTGTCGTGCTCTGGTCCGACCATAGTCTGGCCCTGATCTTCCCGTGCCAGCACACAGTCGGGTTCAGGTTCAGCTTGTTCCTGTGTTGTGGGTTCAGAAGGGTCCAACTTAGGCTTTTTGCTTTCATTTTCAGCATCAGAAGTTTCTGTAGACTGGGGAGCAGCATCCTTTTCCAGCGCCCTCTTCTGGCTGCGCGTCTGGCGGACAGCCTCCTCAGACATCCCCTGCAGAAAAAAGAAAGAAATACCTGTATTATTAGATATTCCAAAATATACTACCAAAATATTTGAAATGGAGTTTGTTCCCACATTGATTTCAAATCTGACCAGAGCTATATGGGTATATGAGAAACATGTTCACACATCACCAAAGTTTATCCGTACAGCTCTGATTGTTGATTAGAGCGTTTGAAAGCAGCGCTGCACAATACTTAAAAAGACTATTTTAAGCTCTGATTGGATGTCATATTTCATTCCTCATGTTGACATTATATGACAAACAACAACAACAACAACAACAATAGAGAGCTTTTAACAAAATAAATTGTTAATATTACTGAAAGTGTGGTGCTGATTGTGGGCCTATCATTCAGAATGTAAGCAGACAAAGCTGACCTTGAGTCAGCTGGAGGGGGGTGACTAAAATGGCCCCCAGACAAAACATGTGGGATTATGAAGGTCACATGACCAAGATGTTAACTCAAGTATAATTCCACAACAATCCAATCCATCCAATTATCCAAATGTCTGTAAGCACGCAGTGTTCAAAACAAAACAAAATATCTGAAGATGACTTTTGGAAGAGGGGTGCGAACAAAACCCTGCTGCAATGAGACATCAAACAGATGGAAATATAAGACAACATTGTAATAAAATCAGAGTTAAAGTTGGGGAATATACAAAATTAACTGGAGCATGATTTCTGTTAAAATATTCATAACGAATCCAAGTATGTTAGTTATTTATGTGTGTCAGTGAAATATATTTGTATTCATTTCAAAAGGAATTGTGTTTAACCTTTCTTCCCTCGAGTCCGACACCAGAGAGCACCAGAACCATTACCATCAGCTATGCCATGAAGAACAAATCCAATCACACCACATGTTGACATGCCAGCAGTAGTGGAGACGGAAAAGGAGATGGCTGCTAGTTCACTCACAGATGTGCACCAGCACAACGTACAGACACACATTTGACCCTGACAGTGGCTGCTCTGAGTCGCTCAGTGTTGCGTGAGAAAGTAAGAGGAGACACGGGGAGATGGTGGACTACGTCGGTCAATACATGTTTACCTTCATGGTTTTGATAATGGCCTATCACATTGTTCTATGTGCATAAAGTACCAGTTATGTGTAATAGACTCAACAACAAAAGAAATGTGTCTATAGGAGAGTAAATGTTTTTATCCTCGTTATGTGTTGTGCATGATAACATCATATTTTTTCAGAAATGTGGATAAACTCTTGTCCCGAGCTGGGGTTCTCCGATGAAAGCTGCAATACTGTGGCATGTGGACACTATATCCAGGTTTCCTGTACCTTATAGCTACTCAGAAAAACAAAAACACAAGAAGGTAAATGATCTAATGATGGTCAAAACACTGAAAAAAAGAAAAGTATGTTTATCTTCAGCTGATGAGGTACTCAGTTAGTATAGAAATGACAAAGTGGTTGAGATGTCAAAAGATCAAGACTCGCCTGCATGCAGATGATCAGAAACCTGAAGACTGTTCGACCATTTAAACAAGGACGCGAATAACCAGGTCTTCAATGCTCCATGTAAACTTCATATCCAGAATAAGATCAAAACCAGTATGAGACTCAAAATCGTCATACTACTTCCCATTTACACGCTACGTACATGTGTAGAAGGTGAACACGTGCTGGCCCACATGGCATGCTGCAGGAGACGACCTGTGCTCCAAGTTCAGAGTCGCAAACACAAAGCACCAAGAGACATTGAGAGACTGACTCAGACGTTGACTATTTACTGGACGACCACAAAGAAGAAACACAGAACCGTTAACGTCCTGAATCACATTCATGCTTTCTGTTATAAAATCGAGGCCTGGTCCTGCCAAGTCTGTCTGAGGCCCCCAGTCCGCTCAGTGACGCACTACAGGAAGCTATGTTTTTTTTTTTTTTAGGGAAAACAGGACTAAATTTAACCCTTACAACCTGCTACTTCTCTGTGACACTGTACACACACTTCTACCCCCTCCCCTTCCTGTTCTCAGAGTGGTTATGGCGGCGAGCATAAAGCACACAGTGTATCCATGATGTACCTACACAGACTACACATACAGAGTCACAATGCAGCATGCAGAGCAATCATCTGATAACAGAGAGCTCACTTAAGTTTGTTGTTTTTAATACTCTCACATCACTGAGACACACATGACATGACCCTTCCCAGGATTCAGTGGGACACAAAGCACTTTTCCTGACAACCGGTCTAAACCGGTTGGCCTGTGTGTGTGTGTGTGTGTGTGTGTGTGTGTGTGACTGAGAGAGAAGCTGAAGCTGGATTTAACCCTTCAGGTGCCGGAGTAGACGGCGTACTTCCACAACGACGGCCATTACACACTATGCGAGTCCATGTGTGAGTGCTGAGGAGAGTCATGATGGCATTATGATTTCTGATGCATACAGCTGTGAAATGATGCTGCGGGAAGAAGTTAGACACACAAACCCACCCAACCTCTCCCAGACACTGACCCTGTCTTTATAACAGGCGATCTGAATGGCTGACAGGTTTCACATTTCATCTCCATGGCAGTTTACACACATTTCCATCAAGCACACACACGCACGCACGCACGCACGCACGCACGCACGCACGCACGCACGCACGCACACACACACACACACACACACACACACACACACACACACACACACGAGTTTGACTTCACATGCAACCAGTGCAAAGGCTCTGAAAGCAAAAAAAACTGAAAGGAAAATTCAACTTTACACTTTAAAATCATTCTATGTACACAAAGTTAACATACAAGTAGAACGACTGTTCACTAACACACACATCAGGATAAAGAGCTAAGCTGCCTAATTCAATATTATACTTTTCTAATCAGACTCGTGACAGTTTCATGTTACGACTACCACAATTATCTCGCTCGACATTATAATCTGGATAAATATTCAAATAAAATGCAAATCCTCGAACACAATTTAACGACTCTGTAAAGACATCATTGTCCGGTGTGTGGTGGTGGTCATGGTGAAGTGACATACTGTCCTTAAGTTTGAGGCCTTTGGATAAATGTGTATTTAAATTTGTATCATAGAAATATAGCTTTCCATCAGCGCTTATTTCTGACATTACTTCTCCGCCTTTTCCCAGCATGCATTTGGGTCTTCCATTGTAAAGAGAGGGAGATATTTCTGTAAAACAGTTATTAACGGCACACTAGTTGAGATATGTGCTTTAAATGCAACACAACAATGTAGGAAATACTTTTGAGCCACTGCTGCTTTGTAAAGTAACTGCAGTGAAACAAGGTTTATGTTTGGGTATTACAAAAGCATTACAAAATAATACATATACATAAATTATTAATCACGCAACTATAGTTGCTGCTTCACGAGGGCCTTAAGATTGTAGTCTGGGTTTAAAAACAATATATAAAATGTATCGAATCCAACTCAATCATACCATTAACATTTGCTTTGTAATTACATCCCAAGGATCACTACCATGTCATCTTATTGCACCATGCAGGTACTTGACTCTTCACCAGGCTGAACACTCGTACGTTGATCTGGTATCAGATTGCCACCACTATCAGGGCGCCGCTCAGCCGAACCCACAGTTTATCTACACCTGTCTTGTTTTTTTTTTGCTGAGTGCCTTTTCTTCTTGCCCCGAGGTGGTTATTTATCTAGTCACTTGTGGATCACGCCAACCATCAATCACTCAATCACCCTTCAGTCAGGCCGGCTGACTCTCAACCATCATCGATGTCTGGCTGCACATACAGTATGTGTTAAGCATATTATTTAACCACTGACAAACCTTCAACCCGTGAACACATATTTCAACACCGCACTGGATTTACAGAAAACTGTGCACCCACGCAGTCGCACTTGCTTTGGGAAACTGCTGCAGCAGCAAAATATTTGTATCAGTTATCTGGTTGCATCTGTCAAAAAAAAAGAAGAAAAAAAAAAAAGATTTAAAATGAGCTGGCAGGCTTTTAATTTAATAATTTAGCTTGGGAGCTGATCACTGGTTTGCTAGATTAAATAACTTAAAACTCTTTAAAAAAGTCAGTGCTTTATGCAGCAACCAGCACCACTTTCTACACAAAGTAGGCCGAAAAAGGCAATCAGTGCTGCCTATATATTTGATGAAGTCATGGAGGCCTGACTGAACAGCTGCCCTGTGACCCCTGCAGTCATGTGCAACAGCTTAAAATATGGCCAGCAGACGACCCTTTCCAGAACAGTGGCGATTACACAACTGTCATACGTACAAGACTGCGTGTGATCACTGGAACAGTGATTCCTGGAAAACAACAAAACTGAAACGTCTGAACACTTTCTGACCCACTCGCTCTTGTAATAGCACCATGAATACAGTCACTCTATATGACCAGTGGACATACAACTTCAACACTGTCTGTCACAACAGCGAGCACTGCCGGTGTCAAAGCAAAGCATTCTCCACTCTTCTAACCAGTGTTAGTCAACCCCTTCTCTAAAAGGCAACATGTATTTTGTTCACTCACAGTGACACGTCATAAACAATGCCAGCATGTAACAGATTAACATGCAGATCACTCTTTACAGGGGCATTTGTTCACATGAACAACTGACTGTTTATTCCAGATCTCCACAAGAGGCAATAAAGCCTCCTAACAGCAGATCCCCGTACCATCCTCAGTCTACATGGCATGCACAGTAGCCACAGGTCCGACTCAAACAATGATCATTGATTACTGATAAGGATGTTGACCATATGTGACAAAAAGTAGAGCTGCAACAGTTAGTTGATTGAAGGACAACGAATCAGAAACAACTTTAAATAATCAATCAATTGTTCAAGTAATGTTTCAGGCAAAATGGCCAAAATTCACAAATATTTTCTATTTCTGAAGATGTCACCTTGGACTCAGGTAAACTTGACATGGATCAAAAGTTGTTATCATTTAATAAACCAAGAGATTAACCTGGAAAATAATCAGCACAAGCAATATTGAAAGCAGTATGTAGTTGTAGCCCTAAAATAGCAATAACCCTGAAATCTGTAACATTACGTAATAAGATCAATAATTAATGAAACAATTTAAAGCCATTCATTCATTCCTCTACTTATTCCTTTTTTAATTAGTCTTATTATGAGCACACTGCAGTTCAAGTTGTAGACTACATTATAATTGTCACTGAGACACTGAATAACATCACACATTTTATGTAATAACACCTCAGTAGAGCTCAATCGAAACCAATGTCATTACAAGTGCAACTAAGCTTGAAAGTCTTAAATAAAGTGAACACCAGCAGCAGCCATCATAGCACAACATTAAAATGCTGCATGTGGATTTGTCAACACACCGGCTTCCGTCATATTTATTCATTAGGTTAAATATTAAACGCTTTTATCCGAGTGCGTACAAATAAAGAGACAACAGACAAATTATTATAAACTAATTAAACTGGGCCCCACTAGTGTGGCTGTGGTGGCTAGAAACGTGTGTGTGTGTGTGTGCGCGCGCGCCTGTCTGGGTGAGATAGAGTGTGTGCGGTGTGTGCTAGAGAGTGTGTGTGTGCGTGTGTTCAGCTTTAAGAAGAGGAAGACTACGGTTGTCATAGAGCGAAGTAGGAAGATTAGCTACCAGATAGCAGAACCAACACTGGTGCCAAGGGGCTTAAAGCGAGCAGCAGCAGCGTCCACCATTAACGTCCCGACACCCAGTACACCATCCAAACCACACTCAGCCCTTTAAAAGCTAAACCCAGCCCACACTACATGTGCAACCAGCCGGCTTTTTATTATTGACACCGCCTCAGAGGAGGTGAGCGTGTTATTAGTTAGCGAGCTAACATTAGCTAACATCGACGCAAACAACAACACGAAGCCACTTTAGCATCGGATGCGACGTGGACGCAAACGTCTGAACGTCAACGGCTGTTCGGAGACTTTCAAGTCAAAGTGAGCAAACTCCTCCAGCCGAGCTCATCAACGTGACCCGCACAACCAGAACCGAGCCCGGGACCGTTGACCTGGCAGCACCCCCGATGCGGGACAAGCATCAGCTCGAAAAGCGGGCACAAACTTTTCTACCCTACTATAGTAAAAGTGAGGCTGTATGAGGCTCAGCGGGACTGTTTACCTGGGTGTCCCCTCCCGAAGGAAAAAAAAAACGAGTTGGAACTCATACATTTCATCGACCGGCCCACAAGGACCGAGCGTGCCGCGTAGAGCCGAACCGCTGGCGATGAAACGTTGTAATCCTTACCTCATTTAACGACTTCTACCGCACACAATCAAGTCCGGGGATCATATTTACAAGCTGGCACGCGCATGAAAACGTAAAACAAGACAATCGGTGGCTGAGCGAGCCCCCCATCTCCTCCCCAGTGCTCAACCTTTGGCTCTGCGGAGAAGTGTTACTTTTCAACAGCCCATCAGCTTCTTTATCGTCACAGATAGGTGGAGGAAAACCTGGCTCCTCTCGACGACTCCGAATAAAAGATCCACTTACTAAAAAACTTCGGCTTCACCTCAGTCAACTTACTCGGTCGCTTTGTCGCCCGTTCTTCGCCGATGGTCGACCAAGGAATGTTTAATCTGCAGTTAACCTCGATAAATCGTTGCTTTTTTTAAATCCAGGGGATATCCTCTTTTTTTCGGCCCTCCCCACTGCCGCGTCTGTTGCCAAATAATGCGCCTCAACACACATGGAGCCGCTGCGTCCTCTTAGTGGGCATGCGCACCTCGGCATACCAGGGCGACCAGATCACATCATGTAATCCACTGACCACCAAGGGCCAAATCAGGACGCCCATGTCAGGGGCCAAGGGCTCCTCGGGTTGACCCATGACTGTACCAACAAGTACAGACATCCCTTCAACACACACTCACTCACTCACTCACTAAGGCTCTCTCTCACTCTCACTCTCTCTCTCTCTCTCTCACACACACACACACACACACACACCACATTACAATGAGACGGCATCACACATTTCACTCAAAACACTCACCAGTACCACAATTGACCCCAAACATGCAATAAAGATGGAAACCAGCAACTTCAGGTCAGGAATACAAAACCACTTTATTGCCGGTATGATGAGCACCCAGACCTGGTTAAACCACAAACATTAAACATATGACAATAGAGCAACACGTAGCACAAAATCAATTCATATAGTAAACAGAGGGCAAGCAGGATCTGCAAGAGCATGCATGCAGCACCAACAGAGCACAACGGATATACTGTGCAGGTTAGCCAGGAACCAAGGTTTGACAAACGGGCACAGGTGGCAATTTAAGTGTCCCAGACCCCCAGGGGGCCCTCGAAAGTCCTGTGTTTACTGCGTGTTGATTTAAAGAAAAAAATGTTGTTAGGCAAAACTTCTTTTTTTTGATAATCACATATGTTTACACCACCAAAGCACAATAAAAGCTAATGTGTATTCTTCATTATTCTATGAAGAGATGCCTTGGGTTTAAATCTAGCTTTTAAGTTACTTCAAGACACTTTTAACTGGTTATGAAACAGTCAAAATGTAAGGATGATGTCTATATATGACGAGACCATTAGCAAGAGTTTTTGCTATTTCTATATAGTTATTCTTAATGCCTGTCATCGGGTCTGATTCCCCCACGAAATCAGACGAAACAGTCTCCGGCAGAGACCAGCCCACCGTGGACAGATCCAGGTCCAGCTTCACTGCTGCCTTCAACCAGCAGCTCCTCCTCTGGCCAGGAGCAGAGCTTCGTCCGGCCAACACCAACACCATGCTGCTGGAGGCCCAGTATTACTGGGTCTGCTAGAGTGAAGGGAGGCTCGGGAGAACCAGGACTATGCGGGGAAGACTGACAGACCCTGCTGCAGTAAAATGAGAGGCATTCTAACAGGATTCTGTTGCTCATAAACACGACTGCTTATTTACACAGTGACCGGCAAAATCACCACAAAATGAAAGTTCCTTAAAGCAGCTTTAAGTTCTAATTATTTTAGTTTATATTGTGCTTATGGAGCACATGTTCCTAAATAAAGTTGTCAAACTTTCGTCTCACGCCAGCAACCCCACTTCACGTTCGCAGGCTCTCAACAGGGAATCAGCATCACATCCGGATCCTTATCCCAACCTCAGCATCTCATAATAATTACCTCACGTCTCTTTAGGACCGATGCTATAGCATCACATATGACTCCCTGACCCCAAATAAAACTCCAAACCATCAACCCAAAACACATCTCACTTTATCAAAGAGATTAAAAGGAGAGTTGCATTAATAGCCATTCAAACAGGCTTGCAGTTACAGTCAGATCCATACATGTTAGTCAAGTGCACATATGGCAGGGTTACTACGTCAGGGCTTGCAGAAGGGTCCAGCTGGCTGCCTCTTTCATGGCATCACTTCAAAGCATCACTGTGAACTGAACTAATCCACAGACACCATAGAAATGCACACATACACACACATTTGAAAGACTGTGATCTAAGTAATAGAAGTAGACTATGGGCAGGGGGCTGCTGTTCTCTAACAGGTGGGGGTTTGAGTGCTTTGTCAGCGTTCTTTGTTGCTGTTCTTTAAATGACAAAAAACGCTCTCCTTAGAGATGATGCTGTGTCATCAAGTCTGATTGTTTCCATCCCCACATCCACTCCATCTCCTGAGGCTACTGATTGTCACATATAAATGCAATCAAATCTGTACCAATGGGCTCATTATCACCTCATTATCACCCCACCTAAAGCAAAAATTAAACAACACTCTGGAGTTTACAGATAACGATGACTCTGTAAATATTATCACTGTTCCTGTGGACCCAGGGACAAGTAGATGTTACCTCAGCCAGATATAACTTAAGTAAGAAACAATCCGAGCCAGCTTGAAGACATGACCTCAGGACACTGAGCAACCTGGGGGGTTCCATTATAGTAGAGTGGAGGATTTCTGGCACAACTTCAAGACCCTGATGAAGGCCACAAGCTGAAACGTGATAAATGACAAGATTATTGTCAGTCACTGAAGTTCACAGTACGACAGACCATTTATTGGATGATTGAGAAGTTCAACCTGCTGGTGGCGCTATAAAAACCGTTAGGATCTGTCCAGATCCTAACGATCTGTCTGTACGAAATATTATGGCTATCGATCCAGTGGATGTCAAGATATTTAGCTTAAAAAAACAACCAAATATGTCAATCTCAAGGTGGCGCTAGAGGACAAGTCAGGGGATCACTAGGATAGAGGAATAATTATAGATATAATAATCCAACAATTCTAGAAAAACTGTTTTAGAGAGCTCCCCTTTGGTGTCCGGTTGTGGTAATTGCATGGGGGACTCTTGGAGGACTCATAACATCAGTATTTCTAAAATCCTGGCTACGGCCCTGCAGACATTAGTAAATTAAAGGTTCATTTATAATAATTTGAATGTGTAAATGTACAGAGGTGAAAAAATACCTGGACATATGACAAAATGAAACATCCCTACAATAATTAGCCTACAATCTACAGTTTTTGGAGCTTATAATAAAGGTCAGGTCAGAGCGTTTTATGAGGCTGAATAGGATTTTGTGTTGGATTACATAATATTGTAAAGTGGTCCTGTTTATTTGACCACCTCATCTATTAAACAAGTGTAAATATACTTATTGCTATTACTCATCGTTCATAACTATTACATAACAATGATGATGTGAGGTTTTTTTTTATTGCTATACACACGTGTTATTATTTCTCAAATTATTTGATATGTTGTAATGTTTTATGAATGGATTGTTTATTTAATAAAGACTACCATATATATATATATATATATATATGTCAATATGAACAGGACAGAGCAGTCAGCAGGTCCTGACCAGGTGAAGGGATCAGCTCTGAAATCAAACAGGGGTAAGATCAGCCTCCAGACTCTCTCCATGTGGAGGAGGCCTAATGGCCGCCCGTTTCAACATGACAGCTTCAACTTAATCCTCATTAAGTACTGTAACAATGCAGGAAGTAGCTGCTGCAGTCACGATTAGACGGGCTCACTATTTGGCAGGAAATGGCTCATTTCAGCTGCGTCCGAGACACCTAGAGCGTCCAAAAGTTTTCACTTCTCACTAAACCTCTTTATTTTGGTGAAGGATGGTTTCCCGGCAGCTGCGGACACGAGGAAATATGAGAAGGGAGAAATATGTTATAACTTGATGGAAATATGTCACAAAATATGTATTTGTGTTGGGGACAAAAATACATGAGCTCTCGGAGGATCTCCATTGAATGCCGATGGGCTGCAGAACTTCACGTTCATATATACGATGAGCCTGTCTTGAATTTCTTAATAAGACATTTTTAGGATATATACGAATCAACACAACCATCACTTTAAGTTGATATTCTGCCGTGTGTTTACTTTAATGTTACAACAATCGCATTGTCCAAATCGGGTAATATGTTGGATATTTTCAGTTGTAGAAATAAAATAAAAGACATCTGAATCCTACATATCAGGTCAAATTAATACCAATTGTAAACAATGTAATGTCACATACTTTCAGATTCAGCCAAAATAGCATAAAGTAAATTTAATTGCTTTATCGTTTAAATTACTTTGTCAAAGTCCGATAATATTCAACTCAGACGTTTTTTTGTAGGCACTTTTACTAGTGCTGCAAACATCTTTAAATGTCTGATTTATATATTATAGAAAGGCAAATATATCACCCTGAATGATCTGTAACATTGTGCTTTAGCCTAATGATTTATCTTTCAACCAGCAAAAGTCTTGTTTTCCATGGAGGATATTGAGGTTTGAATATATTGTGATTGTCACAACTAAATCAGTAACTTTATCTCCCATGTTTAAGATTAAAGAATCTCCATAGACAGTTGGAGACCAGTGGTTATCATTGGAAACATGTGGCCTGATGATGACCTTCTTCTTAACAGGTGACCTGATCCTTGGCTCCTTCACGTCTTGATGGTCTTTGCGTTTGACACAAAGGTCATGTCCTTCACAGTTTACTCAGTGGTTCTCTGAGGTCATCGTTTTTTTTAGTTATCTTCTGAACCTAAAACTTTTAAAGAGGAGGGGCTATGACTCAAATCTAAGCTCTTGTGTTTAAAAATTTGACTCTCTCAAACTAGGATGTCAATATAAAACTCTTAACTATATAGGATGTAAACAATACAATTTACAGTGGGTACGGAAATTATTCAGCCCCCTTTAAATTTTTCACTCTTTGTTTCACTGCAGCCATTTGCTAAAATCAAAAAAGTTCATTTTATTTCTCATTAATGTACACTCAGCACCCCATCTTGACAGAAAAAAACAGAAATGTAGAAATTTTTGCAAATTTATTAATAAAGAAAAACTGAAATATCACATGGTCATAAGTATTCAGACCCTTTGCTGTGACACTCATATTTAACTCACATGCTGTCCATTTCTTCTGATCCTCCTTGAGATGGTTCTACTCCTTCATTGGAGTCCAGCTGTGTTTAATTAAACTGATTGGACTTGATTAGGAAAGGCACACACCTGTCTATATAAGACCTTACAGCTCACAGTGCATGTCAGAGCAAATGAGAATCATGAGGTCGAAGGAACTGCCCAAGGAGCTCAGAGACAGAATTGTGGCAAGGCACAGATCTGGCCAAGGTTACAAAAGAATTTCTGCAGCACTCAAGGTTCCTAAGAGCACAGTGGCCTCCATAATCCTTAAATGGAAGAAGATTGGGACGACCAGAACTCTTCCTAGACCTGGCCGTCCAGCCAAACTGAGCAATCGTGGAAGAAGAGCCTTGGTGAGAGAGGTAAAGAAGAACCCAAAGATCACTGTGGCTGAGCTCCAGAGACGCAGTAGGGAGATGGGAGAAAGTTCCACAAAGTCAACTATCACTGCAGCCCTCCACCAGTCGGGGCTTTATGGCAGACTGGCCCGACAGAAGCCTCTCCTCAGTGCAAGACATATGAAAGCCCGCATAGAGTTTGCCAAAAAACACATGAAGGACTCCCAGACTATGAGAAATAAGATTCTCTGGTCTGATGAGACCAAGATTGAACTTTTTGGTGTTAATTCTAAGCGGTATGTGTGGAGAAAACCAGGCACTGCTCATCACCTGCCCAATACAATCCCAACAGTGAAACATGGTGGTGGCAGCATCATGCTATGGGGGTGTTTTTCAGCTGCAGGGACAGGACGACTGGTTGCAATTGAAGAAAAGATGAATGCGGCCAAGTACAGAGATATCCTGGAAGAAAACCTCTTCCAGAGTGCTCTGGACCTCAGACTGGGCCGAAGGTTCACCTTCCAACAAGACAATGACCCTAAGCACACAGCTAAAATAACAAAGGAGTGGCTTCGGAACAACTCTGTGACCATTCTTGACTGGCCCAGCCAGAGCCCTGACCTAAACCCAATTGAGCATCTCTGGAGAGACCTGAAAATGGCTGTCCACCAACGTTCACCATCCAACCTGACGGAACTGGAGAGGATCTGCAAGGAAGAATGGCAGAGGATCCCCAAATCCAGGTGTGAAAAACTTGTTGCATCATTCCCAAGAAGACTCATGGCTGTACTAGCTCAAAAGGGTGCTTCTACTCAATACTGAGCAAAGGGTCTGAATACTTATGACCATGTGATATTTCAGTTTTTCTTTTTTAATAAATTTGCAAAAATTTCTACATTTCTGTTTTTTTCTGTCAAGATGGGGTGCTGAGTGTACATTAATGAGAAATAAAATGAACTTTTTTGATTTTAGCAAATGGCTGCAATGAAACAGAGTGAAAAATTTAAAGGGATCTGAATACTTTCTGTACCCACTGTAGATGTCTGACCCTTTTTAAATGAATGCTACTTTTTAGATTTGTTTCTTCTTCGGTTACAAGCATCCAAGAATTTCTGTGTGCAGTAAAATTGAATATGCAGAAACTTGCCTGAGTTGTTTAACTCCATAGCTGTGTGGTATTTGTTTTGTATAAGTGCAGATTGTTCTGAAAAGTGTGCACTGCATTACCCAAAGACAATACAGCAACTTTGACATAAATTGATGCAGACTTCACAGTGGCAACTTAAGGAAGTATCAAAGTATCAAGTCTGCTTACAGGTTTACATTATGCACGGAAATGAATGGAAATGTCTAAAACACTGCGACACAGTAGGCTGTGATGTAAAGTGTAGCCTACTGTGTTTTGTACTAAGTGGGCTACAACATAAAAAAAAACCTCGGTATAGTTCTTTCAGTCAGCACTTAGATTTTAGAGTCTGATACAGAACAATCAAAAATAATGAAGTCTACTTCTATTTTTTATTTATAAAGTTAAAGATGTGTTGAAAATTAGCAGTTCAAATGACAATGGAGAGAACACAAATACAACATTCCGCTTCATAACATACTATAACATGTATAAAATAAACATATAAAATAAATAGCATCCATAATGAAGTTACTAGTTACTTTGCAAATAACTGAAATCAATAGTTTATTTTGAAACTACCAGTGCAGAAATCTGCATATCAGAGGTCTTGACCAGATAAAAAAAAAAAAGCACCAGTCCTACAGCAGCGTAACTAAATCAACAGTCCTAGTCATTTGATAATATATCAAACGGTAAACAGCACTCAACCGCTTCTGGTATAATGGAAAGCAGCATTGAATAAATAAGGTATCAAAATAGTGGTTTATGATGCCATCATCTGGAAGACTTGAGTATAACAGTAAATGAGAATTTGTTTTTGAGTTTCATCATGAAACATGTGCAAACAGGTAACAGTCAATCTTATGATTACTGATTTCTTGACTCCATGCAAAATGTGCACAGCATATAAAACATACAACACAGTGAGCGTGAAAAGGTAAAAATCTAAAAGGTCAAGCAGCAAGTCAACTGAATTGCAGTGTCCAAAAATTATCCAAATACTTTTTTGATACATCACAGTCTCAAAAAGGTTTAAAGTACACTTTTCATACCTTAAAAAACATTAATTAATATTAGATGTGAAGCAAGTCAATGTTTGCCTTTATATAAAATGATCAGCTGGTTCTAGGTTCAAGTAAATATAATTAAAGTAAATATGTCTTTAATTTCACATTCGTTCCTCTTCAGTGAATAAACTTTATACAGCTGTCAACCCAACCATCAACATACCACTACACTACATGAAGCTCATTACAGACATATAATGTACTGTATATCCACATGGATCCTAACTAATACTGTGCATCAGAACTGTCCACTGAAACACAACACATTACAGTTTCTTTCAGATTCCAGATAGGAAGGATGGTCTCACTGTTTATGGGACGCCTGGTTGACGTGGTGCTTACACTGATGAGGATGTGTTCAGGGAGGCGGCGATGTGGTCGTCAAGGAGCTGCTGGGAAAAGTTCTGGTGCATCTGAGCTGACCCGTGGGTGTCCCACAATCCTTGTTCAGATCTGCTGGTAAAGGATCATTGTGAATACTGATGACAGCTGCAGTTTTATGTTTCACGACCCTGGTTCCTAATGTCAGATCCACCTTTGAGGATGCTAAGACTTATCAGGTTACTAAAGAGTGATTCATTATTTCTTCCATCACTTTGTTGTTTCCCCTAAGCTACGTCAACTTCTAAATCAGTTGTGGCTTCCTTACTCAGTTGTGTATTTGTGTGGGTGACAAGTGGATATCGCCGCCTGCCCAGGACAAAGAAGACGTGACTCAGCAGAACTAGTGAGCAGGCAGTCAATCTGTTAAGATCCTCAGCATTAGACATCTTCGGGGTCTCCCTTAGAAATCTTCTGTTGATGCAAGATTACATTTTAAGTTCTTTTGCTCTAAACATACGGGCAGAACAGGATCCTAGATGTAAAGTTTACAGTGCACGTATTAAAATCATGAGTCAGATGTTCTTACTTGGCCTCGTTGTAACGTCCCTGGAAGAAAGACAGGAGCTCTCTGATGTAAAACGCTGCAGCTTGTAGACAAGTTATATTGTTTTAAAATTCAGCAAAAAGCAAGAAACAAACGCACATGATGTTATCATGCTGTATAGTTTACCTGACAGGAAAGTTGTGATCAGGAGTAATCCTCTATAGAAGGCTGTACAGCTACTGATTCATATATATATACAGTATATAAACTGTTTAAATGCTGGAGGAAGGAGCACTCCCTGACCTCTTGATGTTTGTTGCATTCCCTGATGTTGGCCAGGTTGGTCACAATAAACGTCCAGAGCTCCTGGTGAGTTGTCATCGAACAGAAGAAGAAAAAAAGAGAGCCACTGAGTCATATAAGCATCACATAGTCACACAGACCCCAAGCTATTCTCTTTTGAAGTGTCACAAAATATTGCATTTAGCGTTGTCATGATCACCTTGTGTCTTCAATAATGTCATTATTTTTTCTTATCATAGGCATGCCTGTGTTTCCTTTACCGTAAAGGTGTGTTTTCTTTGTCTGTAGACCTGCCAGTGGTGTATGAAGCTGGGCAGCATGATTTGTAATTTGGTAGATCTGATATAAATCATAAAGGGATTTTCTTGCCATATAATCAGATAGGTTAGTGCCAAGATGAAGCTCTTTATAAAACGTGAATATATATCATTGTGAGGAGATACATTGATGCTGCAACACACATTGTATCAGTTTGTGGGCAATTTCATGATATACACAAAAGGGATACTTGTTGTGATATGAGCCACTGCAGGGAACATAATGAAACCAAATATTAGTGACAGCATCACACTGAGCAGGGATTTTATTTATTTTTTGGGACAGTGAGCTGGTGCAATTAAAGGAAAAGCACAAAACATTGATGGATATATTTCTAGTAACGTTAATTGTGGTTTATTGTACCACAGCTTGGTATCAAACACTTTGGCTGCTGTTCACCGCTTTCTCCAGGTGAAACTGGGCCAGCTCGCTGCTCTTTGTGTGTCGGTACTCGGTACAGAACTGAGCCCAGCTGGAGATGAGTCCGGGCCTCGACCCGAGTAGGCGACGTGAAGTGAAACTCTGCCTGCAGGCAGTGGACGCACATGCGGATCTTCGGCGGACCCGACGTGCGGAAATGTTCTGCAAGAAGACAACACAACAACAAAATGTACCAATTGAACCAACGTTCACCGAATTTGCTCCAACAATAGTTAGCCTCTCACGTTTTCTAAATCTACCTCAATCCTTTTGCAAGATATTGAGTACTAGCGGAAATTTAGAAAAAAGAATAAAAAGAAAATCCGTTTTCTTCTTCAAAATAAAACCACATGAGTAAAAGTGAGACAATAGAATAGAATAGAATAGAACAGTACTTTATTCATCCCCAAGGGGAAATTTGTCTGTGGCAGCAGCAAACAGGTTACACAATAAAATAAAAATATTAAGTGTGGAAAATGTACAATATATACAATGTAATAAAATAAAATAACCGAGCAGGACCTATTAGATTTAAGAAGATAAAGTAATAAAAATTGCACAGTATATACACTAAGTAGAATCGTATTAAGTTAAGTAAGTAGGAAAAAATAAACAAAACAGTAGTGCACAAGATCACCAGCAGCAGCAACAACAGTGTAGCATTGTTATAGTCTTGTGTTTGATTTGGCCAGAGGTGATTTATTATAGAGTCTAATAGCAGAGGGCAGGAATGTTTTCCTGTATCGGTCCTTGTGACAGCGGAGCTGAATCAGTCTGTTGGAGAAAGTGCTCCGCTGTCCCTGCAGTAGGTGGTGGAGAAAATAACTCACATATTCTCACATATTCGTCATATTCGTGTAATTCGGGTTATTGTAGTGACACAGCAGCAACAACAAAAAAAAACCTGTTACCTCTAATGGGTATTTCACGATGTGTATCCACTAGAAATAGGAGATAACAGAGTTTATCACGGGGATGTTATCAATTACTAAAATACTTCCTTTATTTTGAAGGGAAAGTCATCAAAATAGCTTCCGCTTTAAAGTACCCTTTTGTAAAATATCACGGTGCGCTTCCCTTTTCTTGATATGGAACAAACTATTTGTCTATTTGTAAATTTATTCCCGTGTCGTGAGCCGGTGATAAAATAAAAGTCATGAAATAGTTGTCTTCAGGAGAAAAGGCAGACGGTCTATTGGTGGAACTAATGTAGTGCAGTGTATGTTCCAACCGAGAATATTTATGAGTCGGACCTTTTGAGGAATTTACTATTCACTACAATTCTTGCGCACAACTCACGCCCTAACTAAGCACATCCATGCCTACATGCAGTGAACACAACGACTACGGAAAAGGCGTAAACCGACAGCGTTGATTCATGTCAGTTGGCGGTGGGAACAGTTAAGTGATTTGACTCGTGCTATTTATGACGATATTTTTATCAAGTGGGAAAAAAACACTACATTACAACAGCTTTATGTCACGGTAACTTTGTGACTTTCAACAGCCAGTCGGCAACAAGAGCAGAAACACAGCATATATTAGCTAACATTAGCTACTACTAGCTATCTTTCATCAAACTGAATAGATACAATCGGCTTTCTCATCTGTTGACGTTAAATGGCAACAATGGAAACGCGGAGGATCACACAGGAAACCTTTGACGCTGCTGTCAAGGAGAACATGGAGGAGTTTGAGATGGATCCCGATGAGGCTCTGAGGGAGGCTCTGGAGCAGTTTGAGTCTCAAGGTAACGTAGCTAGAAAGAAAAATGACTTGTAGTTGATTATTGTACAGCTGAGCGTGTATATTGCCTCTATGAGAATGAGGCAATGTTATGATCTATATAAACGTCAGTGCTAAATATCAGTATGTCTAGCTGTTTCTTGAAAATTTGGATAAATTAAAATGGTCTTAGTGGCTTTACAGACTGCCATATATAAACATCCCTGCACCTTTATGGGGAGTTTAAGACTATTAAGTATTAAAAATACTTAATTAACTGGATGTAACTGTCTTGAATAATTGTCCACCAACTCACACACAGAGTGAGGCTGCAGTGTGACTGATCTGTTTTATAAAATCCTCTTTGGACAGTTGATATTCCTACATTCTGATTTTTGTCATCACCTTCAAAGTGTGTAGTTTCAAAGTAGATAATACACTCATAAGCACCAGCCTGGCTGCCTCTGAACTTAGTTTTGCAATGCTTACCGAATTATGATTATTTAAAAAGTTTTTGTGCTTGATATTTTCTGTCTTTAACCCCAATCTTATGTGTGGCCGCAGGTGTGAACCTCCGTTGTATAGTAAAAGCTGTACCAGGTGTCTTATCTGATGGGGAGCAAACACACGAGGTCTTACAGGTGAGTTCTGTTCTTTTGTGAAAGGGGATTGCTGACTGCACAAGTGTCGTCATCTCATGTCTTTTTCTTTTTTTACTTGCAGGTGTTGGATTCCCTCCGCACTGGGAAAGATTCTGCCGGTTTGAAGGAAGTGACGGCAGACATAAAACGCTTCACTGAGCATTGCTTGCTTGGATTTGCCCAGAGGTACCAGGCTGCCCAAAAAGACGCCTACCCCATCATCCTCTCTTACTGCAAAAAGAGTGTGGAGGAGCAGGAAGCTGTGTTGACTGCACTGTCTGCTCTGGCTGCACTGACAGACGGACAGCCAGACTTGTTGGATGCAGAGGGCAAGCAGTTCCTTTTGAATGTCCTTAAGAAGTACAAGGCAGATTCCTCTGTGGTATGTGCCGCCATCTGCACCGTGCGTCACTGCTGTTTGAAACATGAACAGAACAGGCAGGATTTGGTAAAAGGGGGCGTCTTGCCTCTTCTGACCGGTGTCATTACCCAACACAGTGGATCTGCTGAGCTGGTTAAGGAAGCCTCTGCAGCTCTCAGGGTCATGTGCTTTGACGATGACATCCGCGTTCCGTTTGGGCAGGCTCATGAACACGCAAAGATTATTGTTCTTGAGCACAATGGACTCAAGGTTTTAATTGACGCTGCGAAAGGTGAGGCCAGCTGATGCCTAGTTTATGTGGGTGTTTAGCAAAATAGCTTCAACTACTTTGTCTGATTTCAATAATGTAATTTCTTTATCTCCTGTGTTCCTCCCTCACAGCTCACCTCGATAATACTTCTGTACTGAGTGAGCTGTGTGCAACTCTGTCCCGTCTGGCTGTAAGGAACGAGTTCTGTCAAGACATCTGTGATCTCGGAGGATTGAAGCTCATCATGACGCTGCTTGCGGACAGCTATGAGAAAGCGGTAGCCAACTGAAAACAAGGGATTGTGATACAAACTGATTGAAGATTCAACCTCCATGTTTGTTATGCTCACTGAACTGATGTTCTTCTTGCAGGAGTTGGTTCGGCAGGTCCTTAGTGCAATACGAGCTGTAGCGGGAAATGACGATGTGAAAGATGCAGTTGTTGATTCTGGAGGGGTCGAGCTCATCGTCATTGCCATGAACAAACACATGAGCAACTCTGCTGTGAGTTGAATGTCATACCTACACACTAAGTGACTGACTAGGCTTGGTATAGTATTTACCTTTTTATTTATTATACAAACTTTAATATTGGTTGTTTTGATTTATTTTTGTTGGATAACAATTAAGTTGAGTTATGAATAAATTCTGCAAATGTCCTACGATTATGTTCACATTCTGCTGTAGGTGTGTGAGCACGGCTGTGCATGCCTCTCTGTCCTTGCTTTGCGGAAACCCAACAACTGCAAAGTCATCATGGAAAATGGAGGCGCCTCGGCTGCTGTGCAGGCTATGAAGATGCACTCAGATTCAGTCAATGTGCAGGTAATATGAAGTCATTATTAATATTTGATATGCTTACTTAAAAAAACAGTTCCTCTGACAGTCTGACGACTCTCTATGTCCCTGTTTTATTTCTTTATAAACAGAAACAGGCATGTATGGTGATGAGAAACCTGGTTGCACGTATGGATAACTTAAGCCAACCGATCCTGGAGATGGGAGCAGAGGCCCTGATAATCCAGGCACTAAAGACCCACAAAGACTGTGATGACGTGGGTAAAGCAGCCCTCAGAGATCTGGGATGCCAGGTGGAGCTCAGAGAGCTGTGGACCGGTAAACATGGCAGCATCACCAACTGAAAGTAGAGGAGAGCAATCACTCCTTACCGTCAAATGCAATTTTAGGCAAGATACAAATGCTATGTTGGTGTACCTAGCCAAGAGTTTAAGCGGATGCATCTACCCAGATAGACATATTTGTTAAAAATAAAGTCGATGTGGAAAAGGCTCGTCCCACACAGCGCCCTTTAGAGGTTGAATATGTGTTCCACTCCTGTTTTTGTTTTTGACAAGTACAAAAAGCTAATTGTAGTCCTGTTGAACATGTTTTGTTTGCTATTCATATTTTGTCCACATATGTTCTGTATTACAATTATATTATTAGGATGTTAGGAGCTGAATTTGTATGTTTTCTGCTATGGGTAAATATAAATAAGTGTATTTGCTTCTATGTAAATAGTTTAACTGCACCATTCTGTCCAGATTCCTTTCGTAGCCACATTTTAACATGTATTTAATGCCTTAAACTTTGACTAGATCAACACTTTGGCCTTTTTATGTTTGTTAATTTGTATGTGCATTATTTACAGTAAACAACTGCAATATCTGATACTTACACCAACCACTGACAGCATTACAGTGTATATTTTGCATGATTAGGATAAAAGTCACCTTTGGTGCATCACCTCTATGTTGTGTATCATCACACACGGTAAGATTGAGTACTTCACGGACAAGAAAAAACCCAGGAGGAACCATACTGAGCCAGTTTGTTGTCAAGTGTGCCTCCTGTTCACGCCCCTCTAACCGACCTATCCTAACGTGCCCCTTCTCGCGCAGACTTCAATTCCCAGAATGCATCTGGGCTCGTCCTTGTCAGAATCCAATATCTCAACGCTGTCACGGGTAGTAACGGCAGAAATACAACAGCATGGACGATGCTAGTCAGTTAAAGTCACGTCAGAACCAATGAATACGAGAAATGTGTGAAAGGCAGTGCCTTCAACACTAGGAGACGTTTTTCGAAAGACAGGCGTACTGTGAATACTCTCACAACACTGTCCGACGAGCGTTACATTTACGGTAATGTAGCAGTAAGCTAACGGCTATCCAACGTTACTCAACCTGCTATTTGGCTAACTTTGAAACCGCTTCCGAAGAACCTGCTAGCAACAACGCACTAAGTGAGGGATACCAAAGCATCAGACATCTCCGAGCTGATGTCAACTTGGTAAGGTAAGAATGTGACGTTAGTGTTTGAGTACTGACAGCTTGCTGGTTGGTATGTCGGTAAGTGGACAAGTTTCGACAAGAGTGGCGTGTGCACCGGCCAGTGAGACCGAATGAGAAGCAAGGTGATTTTGTTATAGATGCATATCTGATTCTGGACAAATATGTATGTGTTGTAACCTTTTCATTGTAGTTATGCCGGCATAGTACTTGCACAACTAATTTGAAAACAATCTTTTTACATAACAAGGAAAATGGTGGCATATGGTATACAATGCTGTTACAAGACTATTACACAACAAGACAGACAAAACACCAGGAGGTAGACGAATACAAACGCCTCATAATACAATGCAGTCCCCTAGAGCTACACTAGAAGTAATCGTGTATTTGTTTAAATTAACACTGTGTATTTGTTTAAATTAACACTATGTATGTTCAAGGGCAGCTCTGCCTTTCCACTGCTGTGTATAGCATGTTAGTGGTATGTTGGATCATAGATGATTAGTGAGGAAAAAGTCCTGCAGCTCAGCCTGAGGCCCACCAAACAGGTTTAACTAGAGGGTAAACAACGAACAATAACATGATATGCACGAGGAAGGAGGCTGCTGGGACAACCCCTGGTTAAGGACAGTGGTTGAGGTGAAAGGGGACACACAATGTGTGTCTATGGATATATATATATATATATATATATATACACACACACACACACACAGTTGCCCTTGTCCTTTACTCACTTGTTTCATGCTTTCTCTCTACATCTTGTTTGGCTTGATTCTCCTGACTGTTGCTTAAACACATTCTGCCGCATTTTAGGTTTACATACAGTATTTGATTCAGCTTTTGAGTTGTGACTTATTTAAAGTGGTTTGAGCAATGCTTGCCTGTTTAACCGGTGCAGTGTGTAATAGGAGCCTGTGGAAGTGGAAGGTCGCATGAATAGGTGTTGTGCCCAGTGAAATGATTAACTCATTGTAGAACATGCAGACGTCTTTGTTTGAAGAGGTGAGACTGCTACAGATAATGTTTCCTTCTCTAAAGTTCATCTCATCCAAGTCTTCATTGCCTACAATCAAGGGTGTCAAAGATGTGGTCAGACTTTACGAAAGGAGCTTCAATTGTATTGTTGTTTTTGCTTGTATTGTTCAGACACTTTTCATCCACAAGTCCTCCACTTTGACCTTCAGGAGATATCTTTGTGTGTAACTTACTGCAGCTCTACTTCGCTCAGTGTCTCTATTCAGCCTTTAAAGGTGTGCCAGTTGGTTAAATGTAACTAGATTATTCTCAAGGTAACTATTTTCTCTAGTTGGGTGTTTCCTTTACAGTTTAGTGACGTGACGCTTCTTTACTCTGCAGGGGGAGTGCAAAGAAAGATCTAAACTATAATAGATTTCTATACCTTCAGGTTTACACAGAGCTAGACTCGAATTCTTTGGTACATATTGCAAGTGCAGCATGACGAAGCTAGCTATACTCCTGAATGCAAGATCTCAATCTGTACACAGTGTTGGCATCTTGGCAATGACATGCTTGTCACTGGATCCTGACACAGAAGCGTAACCACCGAAATATGTTGTTGATTGTTTTATATTTAGACTTACCTAAAACTGACCTTTTTTCTCTCTCTTCCTCTCCTCTGTAGCTCTCAGCACCGGGTGTTGGTGGGGGCACCACTCGCAGTGGTTGAATTCATGAGCCCGCTCAGTGACCGCTAGTCCTCGGGGATGGGCACCGGAGTACAGGAACAACGGGCGACACTTGGGCAGGGAGAAGTGCTGCCGCTGGACTCCTCTAGTCAGGCAGAAGTGAGCTATGAGGTGACATTTTATAGACATGATCCTTCACTGCTTTAAGGAAAGCATCCATCAGGTTTCATCTTTTTATCTGTAAATTTGAATCAGCTGTCTCATTTAGAGACCTGACACATTGATGAAAGTGAGCAATGACTATATTATTGTGTAGGAAAAATAAAACGTGTCATTTATCTGATTATCGTCAATGGTAGAATTGTCGTGGCGTCCTGTGTTTTATCTGTGTACTGTCTTTATTTAAAGGAAATTCTCTCTGCTTGTTGTTCTGCTGTATTGCATGCGGAAGAGCTGAGAATTGTGCAGAGCTTAAAGGCTTCATCGCCTCGTCTCTGTCTTTGGGTTCATTTAAGGACATCTGCTCCTACGTGTTATGTTTTGTGAGCTGGTTAGCCAGATGTGATATATTCTCCTTACATAACTCCAAGTTAATGATCAACAGCATCTCAAACACTACTTTGTTCACATAAGCAGGCAGTCTTTACAGGATTCACTGTGTTGGTGTTGATGACCCTGAATGTGATTCCTCCGTCACTGTGCAGGGCCTGAGGCACACTCGGTCTGTCGTCAACTCGCTCTTCTCTGGGGCTTTAGCGGGAGCCCTGGCCAAGACAGCTGTCGCTCCATTGGACAGGACTAAAATCATCTTCCAAGGCAAGTTGAATTCTCAGCTGACCTTAAAGTGGAAAGTGTTTTTAAATTAGAAATGACCCACATGGATGCCATGGAATTATATCTGGAACTAATGTTATGTTTGTGATGTATTTATATCAATGAGAATATTAGAAAATGAGTGACTTACAGAAACACTGGACATTTATAGTCTGTTTTGTTTTATAGTGTCTTCAGCAAGATTCTCTGCCAAGGTAAGTTTGATCACTTATTTATTGTCAAGAGATTAATTCACACATGTTCATTTTGTAACATATTAGTTGTCAGTCTGACCTTTTTGAAGCGTCATTTCAAAGTTTCAAGACAAAAATCGATCGTCATCAATCAATCATGAGTTCATGTGTGCACGCTACATTACAGGAGGCCTACAGGTTGATCTACCGCACCTACCTGAAGAATGGCTTCCTCAGTCTGTGGAGGGGCAACTCTGCCACCATGGTGCGAGTCATCCCGTACGCTGCTATCCAGTTTTGTTCACACGAGCAGTACAAGGGACTGTTAGGAGGCTACTATGGCTTTCAGGGGAAGTAAGTGTCGCTTTATGCTGGTAGACCTACGACTCGGGTCTGTTGGCTCATCTAATGACTTTTACCGCGACAGATTTTCTTTGTCTTGTGGAGTAATAAACAATCTGGAAGGTTGATGCACATACGATTGTTGTTCTGTGTGTTCCAGAGTCCTTCCTCCAGTTCCGAGGTTATTGGCTGGGTCTATGGCGGGTACCACGGCAGCCATGGTGACCTATCCTCTGGACATGGTGCGAGCTAGGATGGCTGTAACGCCAAAGGAAATGTAAGGTCACCTTTAACTACCAGTGCACAGTCATCAGTGGGTATTTAACACATATAGCACTACAGCTAAATAACACAAGGGGCTGCGTTGGGGTGTGCGCCTTCAAGGTTCAGGTTTAGAACTTGATCGGTGTACTTCAAATTTGCCAGTCAGGTAAAAAACAACAATTACATGTCATATGGATACTTGCACAGGCGTCTGAGGTAGTTTGTGCTCCTGTTTAACCTTGAATAGACGTTACACAGCACTTCTCATCCAGTTTCATGCTAATATGTTGTGTTTTTGGGGCCTCCACTGTTTAGGTACAGTAACATCCTGCACGTGTTTGTGCGGATATCCCGAGAAGAGGGCCTGAAGACATTGTATCGAGGCTTCACTCCCACCATGCTGGGTGTTATTCCCTACGCTGGTCTGAGCTTCTTTACCTATGAGACACTGAAGAAAGTACATGCAGGTAATGGTCAATAATCATTTAATCTAGCGATTATTTTTTCATTTAGTCCATTACTCTAACGAGTTATTTATCGATTTATATTCAAGATTTTTTTTACAATTTTCCAGATGGATGTTAATTTACCCAACACAACTTGTCGGATTAATGTTTCATTATTTCAATTGTTTTCTCTTAAAAACTAACAAATGTAAAAGTAGATAACATTAGTCTGATACCTGATCAGAAAAGTACTGGACCTCGTATTCAAAAGGTTTCTGTGACACATTAAGACCTGAACGAGGGAATGCCTCCTTTGACCAGACGCAGCCATTCGTGTGACGCTCCAACGGACTTCATGCAAATTGATGTATTTCTGTAATCGATGACGTTGATTATGTCGCAAGTCGCCCCAGCCCTAGCATATTTAATGTGTCCCTTCTTAACATCCTCCTCTCCCATGCAGAGCGCAGTGGGCGCCCACACCCCTACTCATATGAACGTCTGGCGTTCGGAGCCTGTGCAGGACTTCTTGGCCAGTCGGCATCTTATCCTCTGGATGTGGTACGACGTCGTATGCAGACCGCAGGAGTCACAGGTCACACGTACGGCACCATCCTGGGCACCATGAAGGACATTGTGTCTGAGGAAGGGGTCGTCCGTGGACTCTACAAAGGTCTCAGTATGAACTGGGTCAAAGGGCCCATCGCAGTGGGGATCAGCTTCACCACCTTTGACCTCACTCAGATTCTCTTGAGGAAGCTGCATCAGATGGGCTATACGGCTCGGTAATAATAACGCTGCAGAGAGAGGGAAACGGGGATAGTGGGATGACGAGCTCCCCTTACACCCTCCGAAAGAGAAAGGAAGTGAGAGAGTAACGATTGTGTGCTGCTGGATAGAAGCAAACACACACTGGCTCAGGATGCGGGATATTAATGTGTTCTCTCGCTTTATCTGTGTGCAGCGCGGGATGTACAGTCCCTGTAGGCGTGAGCTATGTTGGATGGTACAGAGTACCTGTACACACTGTTGTCATGTACAGCGAAGTGCAATATGCTCAGTGAGTTTTCCCTGTGTTTGTGTGTGCACGTAATTTATAACGCGTTTGCCCTCGTGGACCAGGCCCGTGAGTTTCAGTCTGAGAGTTTAGAGGTTCACACACACACTGAGGTCTCCATACTGCCTTGTGTGTCTGCTTACAACTGACACCTTCCAGCGTAATGCAGGTCATTTATATGTAACGTACTAAGATGCATTTGATTCAACAACAGTAAAATATTCCCCCTTGAGATTAGTTTTTTAATGAGTGTGTTGTTCTTATATGAGCTTGTTGCAGATTCTATGATATTCGTGGTGTTTGTATATCGAAGCACAAACGTTCTCAGACTACGACTTTTGAGCCAAAATCTTGCCTCGAAATCTAGCACAGAGGTAACAGCATTGTTACTGTCCTCACATGGTCAGTTTTATTTAGAGTTCAATGTATTGAATGTGTCCAGTATCTTTAAGCGGAGCTCCTTGAGAGTGAATTCACAGACTTTTATTTGTAGTTCAGCTGTAGTGATGACTGCAGACTAATGAGCTCGATAGTATGCCAGTGCCAACATATATGAAGTATAAAGAGTGCCCAAATGATTGAGTTTGTTTTCACTGTGATCATATATAGTGGACCTTTCGAAAAATATTGTCAATTGCGATGGAAAGTTTAGTTGTTGGTATGTGTTGGTACAAATGATCCGACAGATATCCGTACGAGACGGGCATACTCTTTGGACATAGAGTCCCATGTTATGCACATGATGCAAGTTAATGGGTAATTTTCCAAATTGAAGATCATATACTGATTCAACAGTTTAGTAGGAACACATGACCAGTCTAATGTAAGCCACTACAACAGCTCTGCAATGAGCGCTACCTTTATCAAGTGTACAATGTTCTGTCGTTGAGGTGTCGCTTTATCTCCGGTAATCTTTTAGCTGTATTGTTTTGGATTTCGATATCGAAAGGTGTTTTGTTATTTTCTGTCACCGGTAAAGGAGGAAGACGGACACATACAAGTATTTAAATGTTGTCTTCCATTTGCTGTTGGTTTGGCAGCTGCAGGGGGCATTGTTTAAAACTGTGAAGAGATGATTTGAGTTCTCTGTTACAGGCGTGATTTAGTATATTTTAGTGTTCTTAGTATTGTACTTTACCTCAGTACGTAGTCAAACGAACATGACATTCTTGCATAGCAATGTTTTATGTGGAGTAGTTGTCATTTGACTGTATCTGATACAGTTTGAACAGTATTGATGCAGGGGGCTCACAGTCGTTGAAGAGTGTCAATAGTTTCTATACTTAGACCAAACATGCCAAGGGAGGATGGTTGAGCCGAGGGAGCAGCTGGGTGCAGAGCCGGGTGGAGCTTCATCTTTATGGAGCTTTGCTCTGTGAGACGAGTGTGAGGATCTCCACTGAAACTCAAGTTGCTTTGTTAGTTAAGATACTCAAAAAACACAATATTGTAATACTGAAGTAATGGTATTGTAATTAGTGTTTTTCACTAATATTTTTTCTTTATTGGTTAATCTATACATTATCAGACTGTCATAGTTTGAGTAATGTCTTAACTTTGCTTACTGAACGTTTACTGACCAGCAGACGAACAACCCAAAAATGTGTTGAGTGTTTAATAATCTCTAATCAGCCAATGTTTTGTGATTTCACTATTAACCAAAAGAAGATTAACCGATTATCAAATGAGTTACTTTAAAGTGGCCATAGAAAAATTAAGGCTTGATTTATGGTACAAAGGAAGACCGTTAACTATTGCTCAACCTAAACAGGAACATGATGGCGTGTGGCTGCGGTAGAAAAGTCCTTAACTGAGTGAAATGACCCGGACGTATCTAAGTGGCCGCCATGATGAGAGCTGTTTGAATTCTCTAGATGCTAAGGAAAGGTGCTTCAATGCTTCCTTTCTTAGCTCCTTCAGCATAGGAAACACTGGACCTTCCTTTACCAAAGGAAAAAAGATAATGCTGCCCCACAACATTTATATAGCCGGCATAATAACTTTAAGTATGATACACGGGGCGAAGTATTGGATGCACAAAGGTTATCTGTTGCCACTTTAAGAATATAAACTTTTTCTCCATTTAACAAGAGGCCAAACAAGCACTAGCTCCAAAAGTCGCTAAAGGTCGCCAGATGCGGTCACATGCTCATTTACATATTGGTGACGACATTGCCCATTCATCGCAAAGCTTTGGGTTAGTCCCCAAAAAGTATTGAGATTCGATGCCCAGCCCTGTACTGGAAAGATTACTACACTTTGCCCCCATTCCCCAAAGCCGACTCTCCCCTCACCTGCCTGTCTGACCATCTCTTTATCTGTCTGGTCATTGATGTTGTGATTGTTTTCCTGATTGTTCAGTAAATCAGAGCGCTGTTCAAGAAAGCAGGTTTGTTGAAAGCTCTGAGTAAGTAACCCTGAGATGAGGGAAACTAGGTTTTCATTCTCTGAGGAGAGGCAACTTAAACTCTGGGTCTGTAACCCAGTTGTTGAACGAACTGTGATCAGCTGTTCTGGAACCAAAAACTCAGTTTCCCATCTCAGGGTTAATTTCAGCTGAGGTTTGATCACTGACAGCTTGAAACCCGCACATGTTCTGAGCTGAAGCGTCCAGGAGTGCTGTAATGTAGAAAGTATACAGTAACTGAAAGCTGAGTGACGGGTAGTTACTGAATCTCAAGTGCCTGGCAAAGAATAGTAACGTCTGTACTATGACTGAGCTACTTCTACTCACCTTTTTGAAGGTTGCTTTGATTTTCTAGCCTTTACAAATATTTAAGGGGCAGAAGATGGTTTGAAGTTTGGAGATTGTTCGACCTCTGTGTCTGAATGTATTACTTAAGGTCCAACTTTTGTATGTGAATTTTGTAAAACGTATGAACTGCCTTGCAGTGTTCTGCTGTCTAGGGTGAGATGCGTGAACCGTGGCTCCCTGGCAGACTTGAACAATCCATTCCAACCAGTCCAGGACTCATTTCAAAGTACATCTGATGGTCATTTGTGTCCTGATTTCAATTGGAAGAGCATTGTAATGTTATCTCCCTATAGATCAAGGGAACTAATACACAATGAAATACACAGAGTAACAACAAGCCTGGGAAAACACCAGACAATCATGAAATGCCAAAAAAAGTTTTGAAAGAAAAGTAGATTTTTTGTTGAGTACCTGACAGTGGCCTAATGATGAAGAATACTAAATCACTACAACAACTAAAAAACTGGAAGATGTGATTTTTTTTTTTTTTTTTTTTTTTTAAATTTGCTCTTGTAAAAGCAGATTTGATTGTTTTAACCCTATTTGTGGGTAACATCTTGTATCGTGTTTGCTTCAGTGCAGCAGCGATAGGACCGCTGTGTAAATCCTCGTGATTTGTGCCAACTGAATGTAAACGTAGCTACTAATACCACACCCTGTGTTTGATCTCTATTGGTGATGATGTGTCTGTTGGACAGTTTGAAATATCAAATCCTAAAATAAAAGTGGATGTTAACACCAGATTGATGTTGTTATTTCACTGTTTCTTCTGTGCCTGAATGATGTCTTTTAGTTCTTGTGGATTAAAACTAGAATTTAAACAATAGTTTCAGTGTGGTACTTGACGTTAACACTCGGACTAGTCCATTGTGTCATTATTTTAATTTAAAATAAACATATAGTTTATTGTATTTTAGATTAAATATCAATTAAGAAAAAATATGATGAAATACAAAAAAATTAAAATATTATGTAAACAAAGTGACTCACTTGGTTTGTTCAAATGTCTGAAGCATATTAATCACACGTACACATTTACTATTAATTATAAGCTCATTAAGTGACCCGTTAACAGTGGTGGCCCAAAGTGACACAGAATATGAATAAATAAATTGGACATTAATATATGAATATATATATGAAAAGTAATACATTTAGAATATAGTTTAAAAAGTATAAATAATAAATGTGGAAATAAAGAAATAAATGCATGCATATGGATGTATAAATAAATAAGTAAATCAATGTGAAAATTAATGAGAATATACTGGTAAATAAATAATGTTATAACAAATTAATACAAAAATATATATAATCTAATTGTATATAAATAAATAAATGCATACAGTAAAAATGGAACATTCGTTAATATTTAATTGATTTATGGCAAAACATTGTATTTATTTTCAATTTCTCATGCTGATTCTTTTATTTCTCTAATCTATTTCTCGGGTCACTTTAGAAAAAAGTGTCTTTGTTTAGGCCGAATACACGTGGTATGTAATGATACATAGTGACCACTAGAGGACGCGGTCCCCCCATTAATGAGTGAACTCCTCCGGATGTAGTTCCACATATGGCCGGTATGTGGCGGTGCAGCACCGCGCTGGGAGCCAAAGGAAGGTGAGCTGGGTCAAGCGGTGCTTCTCCTCCGCCCGAGGCCCTGATGAAGCTTTGAACTTGACCGTGAACGCAACACGGCAACATAGGAACCTGAGGAATAAACTGAGCATACTGAAAACAATAATAATTAATTAAAATGCCTGATATTATTAAATACAAACGTTGTTTGACATCAGATTTAGACTTTTCATATAATGTAGAAAGAAAGGAATCCATATGTTATTCATTAAAGGGTATTGTACTGTACTTTGTGTTAATTGAGCGGTTGTTTATATGAGGTGAAGTATTTCGTTTGGTCCTTCTTGAACTGGACAGACCAGACTATTTGTGTGCAGATCTCTGGGAACGTGGGGGAAAAAGCACCAAAAGAAAAGAGCTTTAGGGGAGATAGAGGACTAATTAGAGAGTGAAGGAAGGAGGGATGGACAGAGGCTGTCGGAGGACATGGTTGCTATAGATACTTGGCATGATGCTAGGTGGAGGCAGCGCCAATTTGCATTTATTCAGATGATGGCTGCTCTCTTTCTCTCTCTCTCTTTCTCTTTCTCTTTTTCTCTCTCTCTCTCTTTCTATCTCTCTCTTTCTTTCTCTATAAAAGCAGCAAAACACACTATTTTTTAATGTAAAACCCAGTGAAAACTGATTCAAAAATATATTAGCCTATGATGAAATATATTTGTGTTATTTTTGATTGTGCCACAAAACAAAATGTTCTGTCGGAAAACCAAGATGCTTTTTGGCTATGTTAGGTTATATTCGATTTTGAAGTTGAAAGATGTAATACCAGATTATTGCTTCTTTTTTTAAACACTATATATCCATTCCTCTCTTTCATTAATTGAAAATACAAAGAATACAATTCTGCACTGTACTTTAGGCCTGTGGATAGTTTCATGTAGCGCATCATTTTTTTCTCAAGATTAGCTCCAAAAAGAAAATGATGCATAACTTTTAGATAAAAAGCTTCTGTAACAAAAAACTAACTAAAAGAAAAATAGAGTTTTTATTGTAATTTTGCCCATTATATAATAGTCTATTTAATATTAAAACTGTACTGTTAGCAGACATTTCATATTCTTCGAGGAGTGTGGCCTGTACAGCGTAGCTCGTTAGCTTCTGTTGGGCCTGTGGACTAATAGATAATTATTTCTTTATTTTTACAAATAAAAGTAAAATGGCATGAAAACCCTTAATCACTAAAAGTGCTGTAACAGCATCAAAATCTGAAGAAAATAACAGATTGAATGAAGTCTAATACACAGGTTAAATTAAAAACAATAGACAAAGAATAAATAATAATATTTTTGGGGTAGTGAAATAGTTAAAAATGCAGCCGTTTAATTTCAATTAACTTTCATATCTCTTGTGGTCTTAGTTGTGTTTATTTGTTACGTGAATAAAAATCTCCCTGTTTTACAATTTCCACTAAATGACAATGTCAGACCTTAATTAATTCATGAAAATTCTAAAAACAGGATACAGATTTAGCTCTATAGATACAGGGATAAACATTTTTCATTCTTTAATTATATAAATGTGAGAGCATTGTGTCAAAGTCAAGACTTTATACTGAAAATATAATTTGAAAACTGAAAAAAATTCACAGGAGAGAAATGTCAAAGTCAATGTTCTCTTTATTGACCAAATATTCACACAGTACAGTTTCAACCTATGACACCTCAGAGTATTTATCAATGGATTCAACCTCGACATCGAAACATCGTGGAGTGATCGCCGACTAAAAAATACACTTTAAAAACCACACCTCCAATGACTTTTCCACAACGTACAACAGGATCAATTAACGTAGTTAAGCCCACAATCAGATATCAGTTTACATCAATTAGCATGATCCTTAATATATTTAGAAAAATAAAATCACTTTAATTATAATACCTTTTCATATCTAATGTATTAACCCACTAAATATACATGCTGTTTAACTTTAAAAACACATCTTGAAGAACAAAAATCTGTTTCAAAGTCTCTCTTTGTCAGTGACTGTTCCTTGGATTTGAAGATTTAGCGGCTCACCTTAACATGTGTTTGTGTGTAAGTTCAGAGGCAAAGTAGTGACTGTCCACACAACATATTTTGTGTCAGAAGCTTTAATCATTTAGCAGGAAATCAACAAAAAGTGGTTGAATTGGTCCAGTCCAATCTGGGTCAGTTGAGTCAAGTTGTTCAGCCAAACAGTGATTTTCTACCATCACCAATCTGCAGAGAAACAAAGAAAGGAAATTAGTGACAGAATAATACTAAAATAGAAAATATAGCAAAATTGTCCTGTTTTTTTTACAGCCAGGATCATAAAGGCCAGAGAGATTGTCTGAGATACACCTATACTACGCTTGAGCTTTCACCGTGAATACTCATGAATATGAGTCACGTCACAGGACTGACGCAGCAATTTTGGACTAAGATAGAAAAAAAGTGGTTTGAGGAGGGAGGAGAGATACAGAAGGGACCCCCTCCTCATGACTACTAATATCGGTCTGTGTTGGAGTCTACACTCATCCACCTCTGACCTCTAAAGCCTGGAGCGTCGAGAGGACACATAGTCAGCAGAGAACCCCACAACTATGCCCGAGGGAAAAGGCACACACACACACACACACACACATACCAGACACACTTCTACTGTCTGGTTTTGCAACGTCATGACTGAACAAGATAAGGATCCCAGCAGCAGAGATAAGGGATTTAATCCTAATTTGTCCAGACTTTAATCAGGATTATAATGAAACAGGACCAAACCAACTGCCTTTGAATTTGGACTTCTAGAAAAAACTTAAATAGTTTAAAGTTCATAGGTTTTATATGATAGCTTCTTATTTCTGTTAATGCTCCAAGAGCAAGGTGTGTGTGTGGGATGTGAGGAGGCAGAAGAGGGTTAGTCATGATAGAGGAGATCAGAGCTGGACCACAGTCCCCGGATAGAAAGCAGGGTTTCAGACATTGGGCAATTATGAGGGGCCTTCCCGAGCCTGTAGGGCTCTCCAGGGCTCCTCTTCTGCCCACGCACGAGTCCCAACAACCCGCTAATGTATGCAGAGGGGAGACTGCAGTCCTGTCTCCACACCACACACAGAGAGTAACTTGCAAAGAGTGTGACATTATTATGTGTAATGCTATTCCTTCTCTGACTCCTCTGTGTCATATAATCTTAAAATAGCTACAGAACTTTTCTTATCTTTGGGAGAAAAAGAGACTAGATCGTAATCTCCTCCACTCAAAACGTATTTGTTGTCCCTAATTTAACGCTTTGTAAGATGGAGAACATGCACAGTGAGATATTCATCAAAAATGTTCAGGTGTCTTGCCTTCATTAAAAAGCATTAAAAAGGGGCGGTAATGATCTTTTGTATACTTGTATATTTTGTATAGTATCGGTGGTGTTTTACAAGTCATCCCTGTATATATAAGGACAGACGTCACCCTGATGAAGGCGAGACAGCCGAAACCATTTGGTGAATGAAACATGATGGCGTTGTGTTGAGTGACATGTTCTTATTTTGATGTCCTGGATTTATCGCTTGACTTGATACTTCATAATAAAAGAATCCAAGTCTCGAGTTTTGACAGGAGAATGTTGACACAGCTGTGTCATTGTAATAATCAGCAATAAGAGACCCGAGAGGCACCTTGACCTATCATCTTTTAAAGCAAGAACTTGAAACTTGGCTTTGACGGGACAACAGCTCTGATTTGAACTGTTTTCAGAGACAGAAGAACAGACTGTCCACCAAATTCTTCCTCTCTTCCACTCGACAAGGTCGGCCCGACCATACTTTAGTAACGAGGTAAATCTTTAGGCTGTGAAGTATTGGAGAGGCGTAAATAGATGCAAAAAAAGGCTTGAATTTGTATCAACGAGGAGGTTTTGTGTGTGTGTGTTAGGGGGGGTCTACGAGACTTTAACCCCCCCAACAAACACACTCTTATGCTGAGTCTGTGTGTCTGTCCAACAAAGACGTCCCCACAGCCACCTCATTATAAATACATGTCATTGGATCACAGCTCGTCTGAATCCCTGAGTCTGCTGCGCTCTAAGTGGCCGTGACTGAGCCCTGAATGGGTGGCCGAGCGACAGCTATACCAATAGAGCCAACAGCGTGTGTGTGTCTGTGTGCGCGTGTGTGTGTGTGCAGAGACGACCACAGCAACCAGCCTATGGGAATGAAAGCCTCACAGCAGGACAAGGTCAGAGGTCAGGCTGTCTGTTACATACACATGTATACACACACACATACACGCACACACACACACACACACACACACACACACACAGCTTATGGGATATTTGTGATAAGAAGTGATACAGAGAAGAGAAAGGATGAAATTGTGATGAAAATAGTTGGATTCAGTTGGAGTGTGGGAAGAGTTTACTGCTGCATGTGTGAAGCAGGTTCGCTTAAATCTGGGGCAATAAGTTTTCTGCTGCCTCAACAACAAAGCCACAGGAATCTAGTCCTGGCTCACTTAGAAGGAGGGAACAAGGTGTGCATGTGTATATTTGTGTAAATTGTGTGAGTGTGTGTATGTGTGTTAAAAGAGCTCATCCTATCTCATTTTGCAGGGGAAAGTGTCTCTATCCCTCTGGAACCACAAACCAGGCCACAGTGTTGTACTCTCATTCCTCCTCCTCGTCTGTCTCTCTCTCTCTCTCTCTCTCTCTCTCTCTCTCTCTCTCTCTCTCTC
>NW_022280045.1:5463644-5466521 GCF_004355925.1 Anarrhichthys ocellatus | reverse complement strand
TCTCTCTCTCTCTCTCTCTCTCTCTCTCTCTCTCTCTCTCTCTCTCTATAAAGGCTTCTATTTCTGAGTCAAAGCTTGCATTTCTCTACGGGTATAACAATTTCTTCCTCATCTACTTTCACCAAAGTTTTGAACCTCCAGAGATATGACCTGGACTCTACTGGAAATCAATAATTAAAAGAATAACTAAAATCACCAGCGGGTGTGTTAAATATCCACACCGAGTTATCTTTCACTCTGTCTTGATTAGACAAAAATAATTGTATGATACAAGAAAGAAGCTCTGCTCCTCAATTTATTTGCACAAGTGAATGACTGGTGAGTGATCTGAATAAAAGGGTGAGTCGTGCTGTATGTGTTTTATTCTACCACGCTGTGTTCTGTATGTGTTGGCTGTGAAAGCAGATGCGAGTGTGTACATGTGTTTATCATGGACAGACTGTTGGATGCACACTGGGCTCATTAATGCAGCACTGCTACAATAAGCAGAGCACGCGATGGCGGCTGCCCATGCTAATCATCTCTGCTAGCCCGCCACTTTACAGCACCTTATATGTGTTTGCGTCTCCTCCCCCCTCACTAGACGAGGAAGCTGAATAGCTGCCTGCACGCAGTTCCTGATGGGAAATGGAGGTCGTCATAGCGGGGTTTTGAGGACTAGTCTCCCATCTTCGCGTTTCCATTTCATTTAGATCACACCAAGTTTATTTAATGATGCTTCCAGGAAGGGTTTTAATGAAAGCAAAAATATTTTACACTGAATTATTTCAATAACTTTGTAGAATAAATATGAAATATTTCAATGAATGTAATTATTTCAAACAGAACACGTCTTGAAACAATAAAATAAATGGTATAATTGTATCAGATTTGGTTGGTTACAGGGGAATCTGTTGTTTTAAACCTCATAGCCCCCTGATATAACTTGTAATAATAATTTATGAGAGGATCTACTGTAAGTACCAGCACACTGAATTTACCTCCTCAGTTATCAAATTCAGATTAACTTCTTTAAACCACTGCATGTTGTGAGCTCAGTTGGTCTTTTGAGTAAACTGTCAAAGTTCTGCCGAGTAATCATTGCAAATACAGTTAGGATCAGTTGCTCATTGTTCAAAAGCGGTAGTTTAAATAACGGTGAAATTCAAATTTTAGGTGCAAGTCATTCTTGGAAAGCCCTTTTAATCTGAAATGTAGGGTAAAGAGACAGGAAAGGATAATTTTAAGTAACATAAGTCAAGATAAAACCAGGAAAATGTGTCTAAAAATCCAGATCTGCTGCAGATTACAGAAGGCCTGTACAGCATATGGTCCTTCACTGAATAGTTGTGTGAGAGATCTGAGACGAAGCGACTGAGAGAGAAAACACAATGAGGAAAAATTGAGAACTGGAGAATAATGGAAAGCATGCGAGAGAAAACAAGAGAACGAGGAACAAAGAGAGATGTGAGTCTCAAAAAAAACGTGTCAATGCCAGGCTTCCTTTAGGCATGAGTGAGAGACTATGAGGCCTGGTGGTGTGTGAATGGTTTGGCAACACACACGCAAACAGGCACACACACACACACACACGCACACACACTCCCCACTGAGCCAGAACCTGTGCCAGTGAGACAGGTCTATGGGTCTATTGAGGGGACTGGGAGGGAGCTGTCCCTTTCTGTAGAGCTAATGAAGCCTGCACCCACAGGCATAAAGGAGTGGAGAGAGTTAGCACTGCGCTCCTTCGCCCATTCACCTACTTCCTTCCTTTACACAGCTCCTGATGAGGTAATGCTTTCCCTCTTAAAGGGACACCATAAGTAACGCACCTTTACGCATGCAGCCCTTCACGATTACAGGAGACGTCATAAATAAATTGTTTTTATGCGCGATCCCGCTCAGGAAACTGGATAGGATCTTATGACAGGAATCAAACCAAGCTGTCTCCAGCATGGTGGAACAAAAGCTGGTTAAATACTGTATGTTTTAATTAAGCGTTAGTTGGTTTCTGGTTGCATTATGCTCTGTGGCTCCTTAGCCCCAAACCTATTCGTTCATCCTGAAGATGTAAATGATTCACAACTATTTTGTTTCATTAAAAAAGGTATTCCCTAAAACAGCTGGGCAATGTCATTTTTAGCAAATCTCACTCAAACAAGAGTAAACACAGCATTTGTGGGGGACTATTTTCTGCTGCGGAATAATACACATTTGATGTTCTAACATCCTGTTAACAGCAGCACTCAAAATAAATCACAGTGCTCATGTTCATTGCAATGAAGGAACACATCATCAAGTGTAATGATCTGGCTCATACTGCTGTTTTTAAGAGTTTTATTTGACAACAGTGGAGGAAACAGTGTTTTTTTTAAGTTTGATTACACAGAAATCACAGCGGCTAAAGCTGTAAAGCCGGCATCCAATAGTATGCTCTAAATCAGTGCACTCTTGACGATTTCCTCCATCATGGAAATGTGTAGTCGCGGTACAAAGCTGCCATCAATCTAGAGAGAAACAAAAGACAGGCACCATGCTGGAGAGCCTGAGACCAATGTGTCACTCAGAGAAGAAATGTTACAGAAAGCAGAGATGTGGGGAGAAAAGGCTTCCACACAACACAATCACACTTTCAGCAGGGGAGGTCTGAATTTACGCTGCCTGTCTATCTGCCTGTCTGCTACTCTGCCGCGACTACAAGATGATGAAGGAGCTCTTGTCCAAGTCGACACCCAGTCTAGGCCTCTCTGAACAAACCAGACTGAGCTAACAATAGACAGCCGTGCTTATCAAACAGCCTGGCAACTTCATTAGCATCCTACATGACCCAGACGACGACAGAAGTGGCCCTACACACACACACACACACACACACACACACACACACACACACACACA
>NW_022280045.1:5450331-5463634 GCF_004355925.1 Anarrhichthys ocellatus | reverse complement strand
ACACACACACACACACACACACACACACACACACACACACACACACACACACTCGTGAGCCAGACAACCCCTTCACTGGCCTTGACCCATGAACTCTAGGGTCCTCTTTCACCTGCTACAACAGCATTCATGCTAGCAGGGCTGTCTCGCCAGCGGCCGACTGTTCTGCATATGTTCTCCTAACATTCCCACGCTCCGAGCTCAGGCCTCCAGCACGATCACACTTTGAATACAGCAGTATTCATGTCGGACATTATGGAGATCTGCATTGTGTCTCTGTCTGGCTTCATGACGACCGCCACGTCTATGACTTTAACTAAAGAGGAGGCTTTTTTTTCCCTTCTTCCCCCTCAAATTGATCTGTAAATATTCTGCGATGACGTGTCTGACTAGCTCACAAAGGAAATGTAACACGGTCATCATTTTTGTTTCTAATAAGCTGCTTTATTTCCCTTCTTTTTTTGTTTTATGTTTGGAAAACTAGGTCGTCTTGATCACAAAATAACGCTCTCATGTCGTTCCTCCCCTTCCCACTATCCTTTGCTCCCATCTCTTCAATTTCTTCCCGCCGAAGCTGTGTTGTTGATTCAGTTTTCAACGGCACTTCAAGGGTAAACTCCTGACTCTCCTCGCCTTTTCCTTCCTCTTCCTGATTCTTTACTGTTTGCCATTGGCTGACACGAGCTTCGCATCTCCCCATTGGCTGGCGTAACAGACAGAAACAGTGATGCGGCTAACATGAGGCTTCAGTGTAGTAGGAGCGTTTAAGTGTTATTGTGAGAAATGGGGTAGAGCGTGTTCCTGCTCACCGACGGATAATGTGACTGTCACATGTGGAGGGGTGCGACACTCACTGGGTTTTCATTCAGATCATGTGAGAGACCTTGAGAGGCGTGCAAAAGACTGTGACTGAATTTGCCTCGCCGCACAGCATATGGACGCCCTGATCGCTCTATGCAAATGGTCGAGACGCAGACACATGTTCACAAATGCAGACAAACTACCCCCCTCCCCTCCAGTCCCTCATTAATCCTCCCCTCAGCTCCCACGACCAGCAGACAGACCCTATGATTCGCGTGACCGCCATTTTGCTGCCCACAGTAGACCTAACTGTACAGCGCAGCAGCTGCCTTGATGGGCGAATGCAAATATGAACGCTGCTTTGTCACTCAGCCGCCCAGCCGAATCTCATCGCATGAATTAACGCTCCGAAAACAAGACCTGCTCAATCAAATGCAACCACAAAACGACGAACTGCCAAAATGCAAAAAAAAAAACGTGAGCTATTCATTTATACAATGCTTCAATCTACTACATGAACGGCTCCGAACGTTATTATGCCAAGTTATGAGATCTGCATGTTGAATATTTTTTCAGGTTATTTCAAGTCTCGAAAAGATGAAAAGCACTTTGATTGTCTCTCATTTTCCTCTAACTGGTGTATTCTTGGCAAAACGCCTTGATATGATACTTCACACCTCCCATTTATATGTTTCATGTGCAGCCCTTTTCTAGCAAAATCAGTCACCCCTTGATTTGTTCAGTACCATGGTAACCAGACACCAATGTGCATGAAAATGAGACTATTATGGTCTGTCAGTCTGGAGTTTGTTGGGCCTATGGATCCTTTTTTAATTAGAGTGCATGTGCATGTCTGAGCTTCTCTGTTTGCTTAATGCTTTCATCAGTGCATTATATATGTCCGCATGTTAAAGAACTCTGTGCATGCTCGACAGGGCGCTATCTGATTTTAAAAAAAATGTCTCGACTTAATCTTTTGTACATTGTCACATTTGCATGCGAGGGAATCACATGCAAACACACTCACCATATGGCACAGTATAGGACCAGACTCTTGATCTCACACGCGCCCAACACCTATCAAACACATTTCAGGGTGCGCATACGACCCTAAGAGAAAAACAAACAGCGGCAAAATACACTTTAAAACATCGCTCCTGTTTCGCTTGCCGCTACGCCGCGTTCACAGGAGCAATTATCAGCACATGCCAATGACATGATGGTTGGAGGTTATGCAAATGCAATTAGCCTCGATTTGCATTCGACAACAGCTAACGGATGCACAGATGGCAGACAACAGAGATGCGCCCTCCATCTTTGGCAGAGGGAGAGACTGGCGGCCATTTTGTCTAAAGCTGTGCCCATCTGGATGGAAACAACCACACTGCATTACTGTGACGACGGCAGCAGTTTGGGAGCTGTGGGTGCACTGCTGCTGCTCGCTGGCTTTCAAGGCCAAGCATATCTATTCATACACACACACACAGAGCTGTCTATTGGGGGAAATGTAAATAGAGAATAGTTCTCTCATTTGATTCAAAATGTTCAGATCTGAGGGACATCTTACATTTTAGAAGTTAAATTAACCTGTTAACTTCCAAACATTTCTTAGAGTCAAAGAAGCATCTTTTACATCTGTAATCAAAATAATAAAATGATCCTCTATTAACTAAAGAGGCTGCAAAGTTACAGTCATACACACACACACACACACACACACACACAAATGATTTTATGTGACGTATGAGGTAATGAGAGCACATTGAGAGTTGTTCAGAGTGGAAAATGTGGAGTGCTAAAGAGAGATACTTGCCATTTTACCATCTCCACTACCAGAGGAGAAGGTCTCTCTGCTCTGTGATCTTCTGCCCTTCTTGACATTCAGTTAGTCATTTAAAAAAAAATATTCTGGGATTGAATACCAGACATCACGGAGGGAAAAAGACAATCATATCATGTGCCAGTTTTTCGGGTCTTAACTGACACATGTCTGCAGCTTACCATGGTAACAGCAAGCCAAGAGTGGAAGAGAAAATAAAGATCGTACTGTCTCTTTGTCAAATGTAAAAACTGGTTTGGGAATAAACAACGGGCGTGTTGAGGATGGAGAGAGAGTCAAAAGCAGGACTGCCAAACTGTTTTTTAAACAGCCAGAGGCAGAAGGTGGGGGATATGTCAATCTTATGAAGGGAAAAAAAAGAAAGAGAAAGGAATATCCCTGTCGGCGGTCTCTCAGCATTCGGGGTATCATTTGGGGAGAGATCCCCTTCAGCTGAACCACACACAGCCAGTGGAGATTGGGACTGAGGTCCAGTCTGAGGAGCCAGTCTCAGCCTGCAGCTGAGGGGGCCACGCAGGGCCTGTCCTTTGGAGGTCTGCGGGCCCCTAGGCCACAGACTAACACAGGAAAGACCCACTCAGAGCTGTGCTGGATCTGTGTTTCATATTGATTTCTCCTGCATGCTGGTAGCTCCAGAGGTGCTTCTAGCCATCAGGGACCTTCTCCATCCTTTCCAGCCCACTCACTAGCTCCCTGCCTGGGCTTCACTGGCTCTGTTGGACCCCTGGTTGGAGGTATCGGCCACAGGAGGAGAGGAGGAAGACGAGAGCCCATGGCAATGATGATGAGCAGCGCTGGGTCTCTGAGTTCAGTCATCTACCAGCCTTTATCCAGCCTTCCAACCACCCACCCTTGTCTCCATCTGAAAAAGGGAAAAGAGAGTGTTTTTCAAAATCTCACCTTTGGCATTCAGCATCCCTCTGCTTAATGCAAATGCAAATGTAAACACTAACACTTTGATTAAAAATATGTGGGAAGAAAACGCCAACTTGCTCTTTTGTAACCTGCCCCAAGGCGCTCGCTGCTATACAGAAACAAATAAAACTGCTCAGCATACTGTATGAAACACAGACACATCCATCTCTGTTCATAGTTTTTACATGTTTTTTTGTCCCATAAATATAAATCATTCACATTTAAAATCTTTACACTTAACCTTCATTATTTTAAAATACTATTTACATTTATTATGTCTAGTCATTTTCTTTTACCATGTTTTATGACTGGCATAAATAAAACAATGAGCATGATAACGGTTTTAAAACTAAATGAATAGTTTGCATGGATTCCTTCACTGCAGTGCATCTTGAAATGTTCTGAAAGCATTCTGAATCCTGTTATCATGCTAATACAACATTGTCCTTTATGTGTCGCTTTGTTCTTTTCCATAAGAAAAACGAATTGCAGGGGCCTCCTTCAGTAACCGTGCACCGAGTGGCCCCCATTTCTGTAAAAAAACAGCATTCAGCTCAGTGTGGTTTGCTGCAAAATTAATAGGACACAGAAAGCACCGGGTGAAAGCGGCCGGGGTTAGTTATGGGATGGTTTGTTTGTGGATTTGAGTTCGCTGTTATGTGCATGTTTTCATCTTATAATGGGGGAGCACCCGGAGTAGCCCCTGGCTTGGCCTGTGCAGGGGAGTGACGTGGGGTGAGATTGGGTGAGCCGGAGGAAGATTCAGACACAATGCCCCCATTGAGAGGGTTCAGACATGGATGTTAACTCCCCATTCCTTCACACACAATAGGGCCCCCCACTAGAGCCGGCATAGGGGACAGTGTTAGTTCAGGGCTGCCGTCCATCCAGCACGAAATAAAAGAACGGCATTATCAAGATGGGAGGAGAGGGAAGGAAGGATTGGGGGGGGGGCGTGGGGGGAGGAGGAGAGATAGAGGAGTATGTTTGTGTATGAGGAGGGGGGCAGTGAGGAGCCCTAGCTGTGACCCATGGCTTTGGACTTGAGGAAAAAAACATCGACAAACACATCGCAGCAGCTTCAGCCATCCTACTGCCTTAAACAATTACAAAACTTGATAGAACTAAGAGCAATATTCATTCTGACTATTCTATAACATTTAAGAAAATAGTCATCAGCCTGTACGATTCATATGGTCAATCTAGATCTCGTGTCTTATTATTTCTGATGGATAATTCAACATTTGGCCAACTGACAATAGTTGAAAATTAGCCATTTTGCTTGAACTGGCAAATTTACAGTTATGTATTAAATAAATAGATAAATAAAAATAGGATGAAATAAATACAATGTATCAAGAAATGAATTTACTCAGCATTAAGGAATCAATTACTATTAAAGACCATGTTAGAGCCGTTCATACAATATACTTGTTAGTTAATTTAAATGAAGCTATGAAGCCTGGAGAGCACACTGGTTTCAGGCCGTGCTCATTTCTCTTATTGTGTTTAGTTTTGCTACCGTGTTCTTTTTGTATTTTGGTAGGAAAGTACTATATACTTGGACTCTATAGCTTAAGTGAGCATTTCCCCCCAAAAAGGTATAGATGAAGAGGGCGACATATTAGCAACAGTTTGTAAAAGCAGCAGCATTTGTGCAAGAGTGAACAATGTTCCCTCTTAAAGATGGAGAGCTATTAATACCAAAATATATGTCTTCTTTTATACATTTCAAAGGTTTCAATGAGATACAGACTCAGTTGTGAATCTCCAAATGAAATGACAGACTGCAGAGTTTATCTGCAGACTTTAATGGCATCGTTTTTGCAGCAGCGAGCAGGAATCGCATCCTCCAAAGACTTCAGCATTTTTTAAACATCTTAAGCATTCCTCCAAAGACCTTATAACAAGCGTTTGCTTGTTCGCAGTTGCTTGTTATATACTCTGCGGTTGTAAAGGAAACACTGTTTTGGGAGTCAGTTTGGGAGTGAAGTCGACAGCGTTAACAAGCCCTTGGTAATTTAAGTGTATAAGCTTTTATTCTGCCTTTCTTCTCCAGACAGGTAAAATCTCCTCTGGCTAAACAAAGGGGAGCGCTGCTTAACATGTACAAAGGAAGCTATCAGTTTAGCTGTGGCGAGGGGGGTAGCTGGAAAATGTTTATGGAGATCCTGAGTCTCTCTGGGAGCCTAATAGAATCCTGTGGCTGGAGTGAGAGCTCATTGTGCCGGTGTAGAGGATTACACTGGTAAACTGGTAAAACAGGGGAAAGAGCCCAAACACTCTCTACCTCCTATGGAGAGGCAACGAACCATCCAACAATGAGAGGGGAGAGCATTCTGCAAGCTGACTCATTTCCTCAATGGAAAAAAGACAGACCTGGAGAAAGTGGAGGAGCTGCGAGAGGAGGAAGATAGAAGAAATGGATCAGGTGGTTCATATTCATGCATGTGCACGGGCGGAAAAAAATATCATGAGTGAGGGATGGAAAAAGAAGGGGAGCAGAAGGGGCTGCATGGACGACAGTTTCAGTAGTGGAAGGTAATATGGGGAAATGATGTCTGTCTTGCTTGTCTGTCTGCATCCTGAGTGACAGTTTACAATCTCAGCAGGTCGGCTCTTTGGCTCCATATACAATTCCTCATTTTTCTCTCTCTCCGTCTCCCTTCCACCTCTGGTTCTCATCTGTTTCCAGCCATCTCTAATCTCAACCACCACCACCTCCACCACCTCTCCTCTGCATTTTGTCTACATTTTAAAATATTTATTTCCTTTCACTCTTCACAGTTGATCCCCAATTATATTAACCATCATCTTCATTGTCCTTGTGCTGAATGAGAGACATGCAAGTCTTCATCTTTTACAATTGAAAAAGGAAAGAAAACTCTGGAACAAGTATTAGGTTGCCGAACACTTAAGTTGCACAATAATGATTTCTGACAGGCCCTCTCTTCTTTAGTGAGCTGGCTTCAAATCATAACCACAAATGAGGAGCTGAATCTCTCTCTCTCTCTCTCTGCACTTGGCCTCCTATTCATCAGCAAACTATAGTGTCAACTACAACTACTTTTATACTAAACCAGTAGATTCATTTAGGCTAATACTTCTACTTGAGCATCTGTCGAAACCACGAATACAAGGAGCATTAATTGGAGTCGCTACAGATTTCTGTGGTGAGGAAAAGTATCTGTCCGAGGAGCATGATGAGCCCCGTATACTTCCCACAGTTTACACGGACAAGTTAAGCATTATTCTCCTCTCACCTGCTGTTCAAATGGAAATCACGTTGCATATTCTGCATTCTGCAACCTGCCACCTGAAAGACTCCTCTCTACTCTCCTCATCTCTATTCCTTCAAATGCTGCCGAGGGTGTATTCAAACAGCAGGATACACACTCAGCTAACAAACCTCATTAAGAGCCCATACACACTTTCTCAAAGCTAACACTAGCTGTAAAACATCCCCTCTCTATGCACACACTGGTGGCCACACTGACCGCGACAAAGCATCTTTACAGAGCTAATTAGAAGGGTCCCCCCCTCTCTATTTGAATCTCATCTGAATAGGAGGGAAGATGATGACGAGGAAGGGAGAAGGAGACAGAGAATGAGGGACATGCAGGATAAAGAAGGGAGAAAGGAGAGAGGAATATACTCAAAGAGATAGCAGTCGCGTGTTTCATAGGGTGGAATTAAAGCAAGGAGCTCACGCAAGCAGGGGGACCTGAATTAGTGTGACACAGCTCTGTGTAAGTCTGGTGTAGCGGGGAATCGGGAGGGAACTGAGTGTTGCACCGATTTGATGGGTGTGCCAGTATCTAGAGAGAGACAGAGGGGACTAATGGGTGTGACACCAGCTTCATGGGGAAGGCAGCAAAAAGAGCAGCTGGACAGCATTTCAAAAAGCTGCAAGAGAAATGCTGCTCTGAAACAAACTGCAAGAAGCAAAACACAAAATGTGGAACGATGACATACAGATGAACATCAGGCATGCAGCAAATAAACTAAATAAATGTTTGACTCATTTGTCTTTCTTTGCTTTTTTTTCATGCTAATTATTGTTTTGCAAAGCATCCGTTTTTTGAGATGGAGATCAGTATTCTCTTTCTAAAACATTGCTGCGGTCTTTCAGCTCCTTATTTAGATAAGGACAGAAGGTCACACTGAGAGTTCAGCGCCAAAAACATTCCTCCATAGTTGCCATATCTTCCCCCAACTCTCCTCCATTTCACGTTCAAATGTTTCTTTTGTGTGTCCTTGAAGCAAGCTGTGTGTGTGTGTGTGTGTGTGTGCAGGCAGACAATGCCAAGTTGACAGTTAGGGTCTTGGTCCAAGCACAAGGCCAAGTTTGCCTCCACAGACTGAGTGAATGGACTCATCAACAATTGCAGAAGTATCTCTATATCACATTATTTCTCCAGAACTGACTTTTGCATCAAGGCATAAAAAAATATACTGTTATCATGCTTAAAGAAATGTATAAATTACACAGTCATTTTCAAATGTAACAAGAACAGATGGCACTGTGTAAATTCAAATGCACAAAAAGACAAAGACAACTAACTAAAACAAATCATAATCCAGCCTCTTTTTAATCCTCACCAAAATGTTAAATTCAAGTTGAAGTTACGACCTAATTGCTGTCCCATCAAGCACAGCAGCCCCTGATGAGAGTGCAAAGCATTCTGGGAGAATAGCAGGTGTCCACCATGTCACAGAGCTTCCCAGACAGCTTGTTAATTTGCACAACGTTTACACACACATCTCTCATCTATGTGTGTGTGCATGCATGTGTATGTATGTGTGTATATATTAGCGATGGGACTTGACCCTAGCGAGCTGCGGCAGTGTTTCGCGTCTTGCTGGGCGTGGGAAAAAGACGGGACCCCTTTTCACAGCTGCCTCAGCCGAGGCCTGGGCTGCTGGGGGCCCCTGTACCCCCTCTACACATACCCCCCGTTCCCCCTTGTCCGACTCTCCCCCTCCTCCTTCCATCCCATTCAGGCTCCGGCCTACTGGCTTTCAAAAGCAGGACCCTTTTCCCAGCCCTTCATAAATACATCTCATTATTCAAGCCCTAGTTTGCATAGAGATTCCAAAGAGATCTCCACTCTGCTCGTGAGGCCTGAAGCCCCTCAGCCTTTTGGACCGCACAAGTGCAAATTTCGACTTAGTAATCTCCCTGTGTTAATATTTGTTTTGAAACGATGTGTGCGCACTTGCAAAACTGTTAAACCAATATTGAAACTGTCTTAAAATTTCTATTTCTAAGAATCTCTCTTAAAATTTCTTCTTTTTTTTTTTTTTTTCTAGAAATGCGGCAGAAAATCCGAAGACACTCAAACCAGTGAAAAGAGAGTTTAGCATGACTATTAGCAAGTGCTTTGCTAGTCTGTATTCCATCTGCCACCAGCTATTGTACAGTACCTCTCACACACCCACTCTTCAACCCCCCTCCACAGCAGCCGCACCCCCCCACCCCCACCCCCATTCGCTGCAATGCATTACTGCAGAGATTTATCTCCTATCAGCCTGTATAATACTGAGGTTATAATTTACATCCACTTTAGAAAACAGCAGCACAGGCCGGCCCTTGCATATGCTAATATATGAAGCTTGGGAAAATCTGGGCTACTCAAAGAACTCCACACTAAATTTGAATAACTGAGCTTTATATTGAGCTTCAAGGTTGTGGAACCATGAAGATTTGACCTTGCTTACAATGTGCACTTATTGTTTAATTCCTAATGCTGAACTAAGAGGAATTGGAGGGAACAAACTGCCAACCTTAAAGCTAGGAATGTTTCCGTTTCAATCTTGTGAAATAACTGAGATAACATCTCAGGTTTTTATTTCTTAGACGCCTTAAAATTGGGAACGTAAATTTTAACGTAAGTGTGAAACCAATAATATCTCACCGCACTGATCGCACAATAGGTCTCCTTTGCAATTCACAATATCATCAAGCGTTTTGACTTAATGCTGCCCTCGGTAATCATGCATGTGCGATACCTTTATGGAAATCAACACTTTCCCCACAATAATCAGGAGACTTTGGACAAGGGAAGCGTGGCTCGTCAAGGCATTAGGGCCGAAAAGGACAGAGCCACCCAAACGCTCTTTACACATGAGCAGGTCCAAACCTCGCCTGCACTCTCCTAACGGGATAAAGAACCGCAGCAAAGATTACACGGCCACCTCCCCTGCACCTACCACACACTCTACCTGACAAATAGGATCATAGTGTTTAAAGGAATAATACGTTGAATGTATGTGAATGAAAGAGAGAAGTGTGTGTGTGTGTGTGTGTGTCTGAGGAGGATGGGGGATGATGTGCAATGTAACAAATGTTAATACTTCAAAGAAATGATGTAATTCAACATGGAGGTCTTACTTCACTCTTCAAATCACACCGTTTACTCTCTGTTGCTGTAGGCTACTACTGCAGCTCCACACTGTGTGTATATATTCTGATATATACATGAATAATATCAAACTGACATTTACACTGTGCGCAAATAAAACTGGCAGTAAATGTCCCTCTTATTGCCCCTTTTCGTATGAATAAGACGGTGAGGTTTACAGTGCTGCACACTTTAAAAATCATTCTTGATGCAAAGTACAAAATCCTCAATATTTCAAAATTCAGGCTCGGCCTGTCTCTCGTTCTCTGTCTTTTTCATACCCACACACACACACAACCGTCCTCACAGCTCTACAAAATATGGACAACACTCAACCGCCAGCGTTGCTGCACCATCGTTTGCTCAAGACTCTGCTGAAACACAACTATCTGCAAGCCTCCAGCATCTCAAAGTTTGACCTGAACCTGCCTCTTAAATCCATGGACTGGTTGTACACAAAAAAATATCAGGCATATAATGTTGTGCATTTGGCAACATCCTGGACTGTATATGGAAATAACATGTGAGCTACTTCTCTACACCCATGTGTCCTTAAAATATTTACCTGTAAGGTGACTCATTGTCCTGTCTGGTGGCAGTTTGTCTTCATTGTGAGTCGTTGCAAACTTCAGGGCTGACGTGGTCGGCATTTTCCTTTGAAGTCAAAAGAAAAGAGAATCAGTGTGGATGAAATCATTGCCAGCGCTCTCGTTTTAAATCAAACCACATCTTTCGGGAATAAATAAGTGGCTTGCGAGGGAGTGGAGGGAAATATAAGGGGGGAAATAAATGCAGCTTTGTTGACCTTGCAGCTAACAGCCCTCAACCTAAACTTGTCTGGTGTTTTTTTTCTCATGCACTTCTCATTATTTTGTATCTTTGCGAGGTGACTTATATTTTCTTTTGCATGAAAAATGAGTCAAGATTGATAAAAGTGTTTGCAAAAAGCCAGAAATTACAAAATGTGATGGGAAAGACATAAGTGGGAAATTATACCACAAAGCAAAAGCATAGAGAATGCTTCATCTGGGCAGCATCCCAGTTGCTAAGCTACGGAAAAACCAGGATTGAACAGGAACAATGTTGTACACAAAATAAAGTATTCTGGTATAAATGCTAAAAATCATGACATCAATCAGTCAATCAGAAAGACAGAGATAACAAAATCACATAATATTTTAATCCTACAAGATGGAGGACATGGAGGTCACATCGTTCATACTGGCTCCAACTGTACACCGGCTCTCAAACGCAAACTTCAACAACACACACACACACACACACACACACACACACACACACACACACACACACTCACACATGATCCAAGCTCTCTTGTTTAACGGTGCACATCAAATATTGTCAGTCATGGTCTAAATAGAGCATGCTGGGACTTCAGGGGTATTCAGTCATCTCCAGGCCCACTGATTCTGCTCTAAGAATAGATCAAACTCTGAGCCGATGTCCTATTTTGTTCTTATCTAGCAGGCAAACACAAAAATAATCCACCCGGCGAAACACAAATTTGAACATATCTGCCGTGTCTAACTCAGATTCAGTGATGAAAGCATGTTCGAAACAGGCTGACGATGATTGTGTACAGTCTCCTTTGCTCTAACTGACTGATGCCATATGGTTTTGATGTGTTGTACCCTGCAGGTTGTAGTTCGGTAGCAAAGAACCAAACGGCCCAGTTGACACTGGAATGGTGCAAAAACACAGTTTCTGTGTTGTTGTCAGGCATGTTAGCACACAGTAGTCCAGTCCTATATGCCCATACTTTAATAAGACTTCATCTTGCACCAAGTGATGTACATGTGCATCCAATTATACATCACGCTCCTAATGTCAAGTAAATTACAGCCAGGGGAGATCACTTAGCCTACACTCATAAAGTGTCAGAGGAGTCAGGGAGTCTGCACGTGCAGTGGATGCAGCTTGGCTTAAATGAAGGCAACTTCTAGGGCCTAGAATAATCAGCATTACCAACATCTGATGCTGCTGCAGATATTGTTATAACACCCACATAGTTATGACTATACATAACAGCACGAGCTGTGTTTTTTTGTATGTTTCCCCACATGCATGTCCTAAAGTTGAGCGAACAGCCGATTTATTGATCCTCAACAGGCCCCGGCGACACCGCGATGCCCCAAAACACGAACCCCCAAATCACGCCCTCACGGACACGCTCGTGGCTCCTCTAACGTGCCAACACCTGTCTAGAGGAGGTAGACAAGCGACACTAAAATCCCCACCACCACTCCTCCTCGTCGGTAGCCGCGGCGTGCAGCCTCCCTCAGTATCCGTCCCTCTTGCTTCCTCCTCCTGCTGCCGCTGCTGCTGCACGCCCCGGCATCGTGTCCCCCTCCTCCTCCATGCCGAGGCGAGAGGAAGCCCCCCGGCTCCGAAGTGCTCGGCGTCAGTTCGTACTTTCGGTTCTCTAGCTTTATGAAATTAAAACTCATACAGCTAGATAACCAAAGACACAAACTAACCCATCGTCTCTTAAAGGGGCCGCCTCTCGGATACAAACAGAGAGAGGAGAGGAGAGGAGAGAGAGAGAGAGAGAGAGAGAGAGAGAGAGAGTGGGAGAGAGAGAGAGAGAGAGGGAGAGAGGGAGAGAGAGGGAGGGAGAGGGAGCATGCTAGAAGATTTTATATATAATAATTTATAAAACCGTAATATGTTTTTTCACCCATGATATGGAGGTGAAACAAGTAAAAACACGCAGGTTATTTTGGCTTCCATAACTAGTTTGACAAACACACACACACACCTACACAACACACATTTTTTTGAGAGTCCGGGTATAGCCTTTGGTCAACACTGTGGCTTCACACTGCTAGATCTGAGCGGTTATTCTAACACGTCAGGCCTAACACACAAGCAAAGTTCAAACTGCCTTCAATAATGTCACAGCTAAAAATTACATTTCTGGGATACACAAAACCACGATCAATGTAATGAAACACACAAGAACCCTCTTCATCAGAGTCAAGGCTATTCCCACATCAACTATACCAGTCATATAAGGCCAGCATCACTTACTTGCGCATCAGGCTGACTCCACTCCACTACAGTCAACAATTTAAGATTCCGCTTTGTATTTTCCGTGTTATCAGAGCCTGTGGCCTGATCGCACCCGATGAGAGAAATAGTGTAAACGAGCAGAATATTAAAGCTACAAAGTGTCCTACGTCTCCATAGACTTGCATGTGTCCTCTCCCACACGCGAGCTGCTACTGCCAAGTGAAGAGAGTGCACACGGTGAGCAGAGGGGATAAACTCCGCCTCAGAGAGAGAGAGAGAGAGAGAGAGAGAGAGAGAGAGAGAGAGAGAG
>NW_022280045.1:5435508-5450321 GCF_004355925.1 Anarrhichthys ocellatus | reverse complement strand
AGAGAGAGAGAGAGAGAGAGAGAGAGAGAGAGAGAGAGAGAGAGAGGCGGGGATCTGAAATCATTAAAAACCCCAATTTGAAAATGAGTGCAGGTGTATGTCAGTCAGGACTTTTTTCCGCTAGTTATCCGCATTAGTCAGGCCGTAAAATACAGAGGAGTGCGTAAAATCGTTCTCAAATGGAGCTGGGTGGAACATGATACTTTGACAGCATTGATTGCACGTGATTTTGAGATATTAAGTTGACATTTTTAAAAGCTTCTATTTTGGAAGAAGTCAGCTCTGTAAGGCTCTTTTACTGTCACATTTATTGAAGCGTTTATCTCCTAAAATAAGCGTTATTGCACGGACAATGTAATACAACAAACTTCATAAAATAATTGTAGTTCTCAACAACATTCTGCAGCAACAAATCTTCTAATATTTTTATTAGAGATGAGGTGTTATAGTTAGAACTCATTCAGCCATAAAAGCTAATTTTCATTTGGAAGAGGCAATGGGTAATATTTGATTTTATAGTTTAGAGAAGCAAAACAAAACGCCCAAAACACAACTCTTACATGGACGAAATGCTACTTGCTATTTTAGCAAGTCAGCTCTCATCTGTTGTGCACGTTTTATACAATGTTAAAAAGTTGATTATATGCATTTTATGGGAACAGTAGCGAAATAAAGACAGTTAGTTGACTTGTTCATGTCACCTGATTATGGCTGCTGAGGATTATTGTTTGCCATGATTGGTACATTACTATAACAGCAATAGCCTTGTTAGAGCATTTAACATCCCATAATAAACGCTGTTTCGAGGTTTCAGAGACTCCATAAAGCATGAGAATTTGTTGTTGTGTTTTTCAGTTGAATAGGCTAATATAGTAAACTCGCTGTTAAGGAACCGAGCGGAGGAATCCGGGGTTTCTGTTCTTGGTGCAGAAAAGGCCCACGCCTATAGCCAAGCATGGTAGAATATTCAGGCAATATGCAGCCTTATCGATTGTGATATTATGATATGAGTGATATCTCGGCTGAGGAGATGAGATAGTGCGCGCGATAACAATCACACTTTGATAAAAGAAGCCAGTGGCAGAGACCAGACCCGAATAGCAACTAGCAATATCTCTCAAAGTTTGAAAGGATATCTAAAAAGGGGATGGGATCAGTGTAGGTGTGTGTGTGTGTGTGTGTGCGTGTGTACGTGTGTGTGTGTGTGAGTGTGTGTCTAGGCAAACCAATAAACGAGCAGCGAGCTAGTGTGTTTCCAAACGAAGCTTGCATCAGATAACGGTTACATATCTGATTATTGCGTGGGGAATCTGTTAGTATGGAGGTGCAGCCCTGCTGTCAGGCTGCTGCACGGGTCCGGCTCTACTGTGTGAATCTAATTCTACTCTGCATCGTTTATAAGCAGATGTAATCAGCTGTGGCCTCTGCTGCTGGCATCCCGTGATTGCACTTACAGAACATTGGGCTGTTGCCACGGTTTAAGCGGAGCGGGAAGGCCCAGTTCATTCTTTGAAAAAAATAAATAAATCCTTGTTGCAACATGAGAGCGGTGTTCATTTTGATTGGATGCAGAATCCTCATTGCTCCTGAGCATGCGCGACCAGGGCGTTAGATACACGTGCGTCCCTATCGTATAGGCTTTTTGCTTGCAAACCATCATGCCGCCTAATTAATCACAGCGATACAGTAGCCTACATGTCACACCCACGAATCAACAGTGTTATAAAAATCTAAAATCTATGTACATATATTGAACTTAGTATTCCCCCACAGTGTATCTATTTCATGATTTAATTGTTTTGACCAAACAAATTAAATCTAGCACGGCCATAAAACATCTCAGAAGAATTTTAGAATAAAATGAAAACTGGTTTGTTAAACTCTGATGTGTAATATTCCACTACATTTATATTAATTTCTAGAGATATACTGCATTCAGTCCACTGTACAGAAGGTTGACAATCTGGTGAAAGAGATGTCCGTGTGTGTGTGTGTGTGTGTGTGTGTGTGTGTGTGTGTGTCCTCAGATGGATTTTCCCACAAACAAGCGAGGAAAAATGTACCCCCCCCCCAAAAAAAAAAAGAAAAGAAAAGAAAAAAAAAGAAGTCAAAATCAAGTTCAACAACGTGCCGGAGAGATATTTACATGACAATCAGGTCTGGGATCCTCGAGGTCCCCCCACCCTGCACAACAGAGTCTGGCGTCAGCCCCGCTACACTTTCCCAGGCTCACAACAATATCTCCCTGCTGAACTCTGCACTGCAGCGCTGCCTGGGGCCTCCTCCTCCTCCTCCTCCTCCTCCTCTTCATCCTTACTACTACATGAATACTTCTCACATGAGCACATGGCAGCGAAGAGCCTCATTAAATATTCCGGAGTTTGCATAAACCCTAATGCTGGCTAATTGACATGCATCGTGAGAAAAATGTGTACGATTTGTCTGATGATTTGAAGTGAGTCTGTGGTGCTCAAGAGGCCCTTATAGTATTTTGAATATGTCATGATGTTATTGTAATATTACAGTTACAATGTGCTTATAGTTATGAAAAAAATATTAGCAGCGGTATATCAGTAACATAAACATGTATACAAGAATGAACAGATTACAATGTCTAGTTTCTTCGTTTAACATCTTATAAGGTAACACACACACACACACACACACACACACACACACACACACACACACACACACACACACACACAACATATTCTCTTTAAATGCAATCATTATATCAAATAACTGTGAAATTAAAAGATTATACGCAAGTATAGCCCGATTTGACATGTTGCACCTATGTTTTCTAAATATACTTACAATTTACTTGAATTCAATCCAAAAATTACGTCCTCATATATTGAAAATTTAGTAAATTAAAATTTGTCCCAGAATGTGTCCTTTCTGCACTCCAACCAAATAAGCTGGGCTCGACATTCAGAGAGAGAGATCTGTCTCCTGTCCTGCATGGCAAAAGTGCACCGCAACGCACCGCAACGCCTTCAAATCTTAAATGTTATGTACCTGCATAAACGGAGAGCTGACTACCATATTATTGGAAAAATCCTCTCTTACCGGATAAAGCGGGTCAGACCGGAGTGTGAGAGGAACGGCGGCAGCGACAGAGGCGAGGGGAGGGAGGATGATGATGATGATGAGGAGGAGGGAATACAGCCGGCACGGGGCCTATCAAACGTGTCAATATATATATATATATATATTTACTATACAGCTACAGTATATATATATATATATGTACATATTTACTATGAGGGTGGGCGGGGTTAACGGTTTAGATCTTATAAACAAACGATATGCTGCATGTCTCGTTTCGAAGAGGCACAACGTAAATAAATACAGTTTACAGTAAAATACATCCACAGGACGAAACAGCGACACACTTTGGTGAGAAGCAACAGGGCCGTTTACAGTACAGTGACACTGTAATCTTGTTTTATAAGGATATTTACTCAATGAACAAAGCATATGTGTTTGTACAGGGATGGAAATAAAAGAAAGTATAAAACTAAAACTTTCTCTGGTGCAGGCAAAGTTTTTACATGCACGTGTTATATTCAAGTCTAAAATATTATAGCCAATAATCTCCTTCATGGAATAAGAATTAGTCATATCTATATAAGAAAATGTTTGTATTTATATAAGTATATCATATTTATTGGAAAATCTATGGTGTTAAGAAATTAAAGCCAAGATCAGTAACCAGCTTTGCTGTATTAATACAATGAATACATACAATACATACAAATCAGGAAGAATTGTGTTTGATGAATTTCCAGTAAGATTACTTTAGTCTTGATTTGAGTTTTTAATCAGAAGTTAACCTGTTCAAAGTAAAACTAAAATAAGAGGTTGAAAGGTTAAAATATTGAATGAAACAAAGGTTGAAATATTTAACATTGAAAAAGCTTCTTTATTATTATTATTATTATTAATAGTATAATAGTAATAATAATAATAATTATTATTATTGTGATTATTATTTCAGATCATGAACATACAACACAGGCTGCAGGCTGAGAAAACTGACATAATAATTGTGATGACGTTTACAGGAACACAATTTACTCTTTATTCTCATTATTCTTAACACAGCAGATAAAATAAGTCTATACTTGATTATATGAATAATTTAAAACTTAATTCATATTATCATTTTTCTTTTCCCATATCTGTGAGGCTGTGTCTTTTAGGTTACTGTATTCTTGATATATAATTGAATCTATTATTACAAAATGTCGGTCTACATGTCTTCTCTTCCATGAAATTTAGATTTGATGTTGCATTTTGCCTGAATGAAAAGCACATTTATGTATTCAAAACACTCTAACAGCAAACCTCTAATGTGGTCATTCAGCTGGCAATATCAATCAAAAGTTGTTGAATACTGTATTTTGAATGATTATACATTTTCACTTATTCTCATGTCTGAAAATACACTTTTTGACAGTGATCAATGGGATTTCATGCAACGTGTGTTTCTTTAGCAGATTTCTCCATGAACTCCAGAAACAGAAATGTTCTGATTTAATTAGCTTTTATACATTTATCCCTGCAGGAGCAGACAAGTTCTCCACAATGTATAATAACACCATATTATTTAGAGCAGAAGAAGGGAATAAAGAGTATCTGTTGAATACGTACCGTAAACATTTGCATTTAGAATAAATCACTGAACTCAGTTAATGTCTTGTGTGTATCAGTTAAGTTACTTTGAGCCGAGCTGATGAGAAAATCATTTTAAGGTTTTCCCAATAACTGTAACTTTGTCACTCACAAAGAAACATAGAAAGGATCTATAGATATTTTATCTTCCAGCTTTAAAAATAAGTGACAAAATTTGATGGTTGTTTTAAAACACTTTTTTGAACAGTCTGGTCTTAATCAAGCTAATATTGAGCATCATATACATTTTTCACTCATCGTTATCTTGACAATTTTTTAACAATCTGTGAAGTAAATGTATAAATGTTTTACTTCTATATATTCATATGGGCCGTGTCTCTTTTATGAACATTGGTGTTAATGTCTCTTGCTGAACTCACAGGCCTCATACTAGACTGAGAAGACTAAACTCAAGATGCATCAGGCTCAAGTCTGGCCTTTGTGAGAAGAATTTAGTTAAGTCATCTGAGAAATATAGGTATATGTTTAACTTTTACTTTTTTAAATTATTGTTCTATTCTGTTATTAGCTTACTAGCATTTTCCAATCAAACATTTTTTTTACATATATTATATACTGTGTTGTAGATTACTAATGAATTAACAATTTATTTTTAAAGTCAATGAGATACCCTGTTGAATTTTTAAAACAGAGAGACAGGGACTTTGTAAATACAAGATTAAGATCAGATTAATACAATATTTTGAATACTGCCCATACTGTTCATAATTTACAATAGTATAATACATTTTTAAAATAACAAATATTCTATTATTATATACAATTTCTTAATTTTGTGCAATGGCAATACTGAGAAATCTATTTAAACAAATAAGAGTTATAGCAGTTGAGACTAATACTGTCACATTTCACCCTTTTAACAAAGAGACAATATAACAAATACAAAGCTTAGGGATGTGTGCATTCACACATTAGCCATGTTATCTGCATGAGACAGTTAATAAGACAAAATGAGGGTTAGGGTTTGGGTTTTAACACATTTTAACAGAAGAATGCCTTATAATATATTTGAAAAAGAAGAAATGCAGTTCTTTTTAAAATGATGTAAAAAGTAATCCCGTTAAAACTTTAAAACATTGTAGAAATGTTGAAGTATCTTTAGACAGGACATGCCCTATGATAAACTGTAATGTTTAAATACATTAAACAGAGTAAACTTCTTACCACAGCAGGCTCGTGCAGAGACCTGTTAATTCCTCCTCTGCCTGGTGTGAAAGAGGGAGAGCGAGCATGAGCCCTCGTGCCTTAATTTGAAGCAGGCTGGGCTTTATGATAATCAGAGCTGACACCGACCTGTGCTCCCTGAATAGAGGAGGGCACCCTCGAGCCTGCGTTCCCACGAGCCGCATTCCTACGGTCAAGTTCAAGCTCAAAGCGCGAGCCACCATTACTATGCGTGGCTTGCCGCGTGGCTAATTCCAAAAAGGCGCGCACTCCCTGCCGTGGGAGAGTTCGTCACCTTGTATTCAAATGCAGCAGCAGATAGATGGATAGATGGGCCCACTGTGAGGCTGTCACCAACAGTCAAACAAACAGCACACCCAAAAAGGCTTCTGCTGCTGTCACTTCTTCTAAAACGGTAAATAAATACACAAAACAGCATTCAATTTTCTAATTATTTATTCAAACGGAAAAATACAATGTTCCTTAAATAGTTAGAATGTGTCTTTTTGTGTCTCCATTTGAAGATTAAATACATTTACATGTTACATTTCTGCTGTCACTATTTTCTAGTGGGATAATATTTCTTTTTGTAGGAGCCTACTTTTATTTGGAGTAGACTTACTGATCATAGTTGGCCCATGTACAAAAAGACTACTACAGGCCCACACAGGCTTAAATACTGCTACTCTTGATGTTTTATTCCCTCCCTTTAGAGGGTGACTCGTTGCAGTCATCAACAATGAGCATGTAAAATCTTAACTGCAATTATATTGAAATGTACTGTCCTGAAATAATAAAAGGCTAATGATAATCTAAGGTTTCACAGAAAACATCATTGTTAATGTTGTACATACTGTATTGGGACAATCTACACAATTTTATTTCAACATTGTTAATTTTATCCACAGGGAAACACGTTCCTGAAAGTCTCTTAAGGACTGCAGGAGTAAGAAAGAGCTCATTTCTACTATACTGCGTATGGACAGATAACAATGTGCTGAATGTCAAGCATTGTGTTGTATGGTTTACATCATTTCTTGGTAAATTTGCTTTCCCCTCCAGTAACAAGAAATTAAACTTTGACCACAAAAATCTAAGTTCAGTATTTCTGGTTCAGTTACAGCATTGTATTTCATGTGAGCTGATGTGACAAGTGTATGTTTTCTACATGTTTTGTTTGATTTTTTAAGCATCTTGTGTTTAAGTTTGTTGTAAGATAAAATTCCAATTGAGGGTTCAATAATGAACCGTGATCAAATGCTAGTGAAATGATGAATGTCCAAATGTTTAAGAGTTTTGTTTGTAAAAGAGAGAGTATTTTAAGTAATATCAGGACAGCAGATCAGTACTGTTCAGATGTCATAGCTCAATAACTCAAAAGCAATCGGGGTCTATTAATGACCTTTCATGGGCTGATTCAGTTCCAAAACATAACTTTTACACTTACATTTATAGTAGTTGCATCATGATGACTTTAAGTTAATTAAAACACACACAAACAAGAACTTAAAAATGTTCCATTTATCTTCAAAAAGTCCAGACTTGTCTCAGTGTACATTTTTCGTTAAAAAAAACATATTTTCAGGATGCTCGTTTATTGTTCTGTACATACAGCATGTCTTTGCTGTGGTGCAAACTGCTTGCTAAGCTTTGTATTTCTGCCAATTTGTACTTTATTTATATCCTAGTTTACACCATTTAAATAACATTGAGGGAATCAGCTTTTTACATTTTTCTCGAGTTATTTAAACCAGAAGCAGCTGTCTGTATATATGAGCAGGAGCTCAGTGTGAGTTTGATATCAGAGGCAGAAGATTCCCACATGTATGACATGTAAGTGGGATTTGTCTAGCCAGAGTATAATTGGCTGGCTCTTTCCCAGACAGCCCCGTCCCACCTCCCCATGTTCCTGCATTTGAGGTCCCATAAAACGGCGTCTGGCTCGCTGATCCCACGACCCCTGAGGGAATAAACCCTTCACTCATGATTTGGATGGTGAGGTTCTGTCTGTGATCATGAAGTGAAGAGTTTAACATATCAGGAAGTCACTCCACCATTATCCTTAGTTCACCTATTTTCATGATAGTGCTTTAATATGTGCTCTACTCTAAGAACAGTCACATCTGCAGTACAACTGTGGTCATCGCAATCCTGTAGTAACAAAAAACTAGATAAAACGAGTGACTGAACCTCTGAATCAGCATGTAGCTTTGCTGTTGTTCCACTTTTACAAGCCCATATACCTTTTCACCAGCCTCCTTTTTACAGACCTCCTCAGTTGGGCTTTAAAAGCTGAACATCACCCATAAAGCATTTATTTTACTTGAAGCTCTCAGTGGTCCTGCAAAAAGAAAGAGATTCATCAGTGAGGAGGGAAACATCTTATTATGTAATGACGACAAAGAGGGCTGGCCAGGTCAGAGGTGAGATGACCCCCTGACCCCCTCTGAGCCCGCAGAGTGTGCCGGTGACCACAGGGCTGATGATGAACTGGTGGACTCGTGGACAGTGTATTTGGTGACCTTTGGTGTCACTTGCCGGCCAGCAGTAGGATGTGTCTTTAACCTGATCAGCACAGATCAGTTGACCTGTCGAGTTGATCTGATCAAAAGCCAGAAAACCCGGCTGGACATTTTCTTTTGTTTATTCACTTCAAGAACACACCAACACTTTATTCAAACCCTCCATTTGGCATAAGCAGGACAACACACTTTAAATGGCATACTATAATGTAGTTTCTATTTCTCAAATACTCAAAATACATCTACATTTGTTGCCCCCTCCAGTACTGTGCTTGACAACAACAATAACAAAAAAATACAATATATTCCACAAAAAAACATACAGTATATACTACAAAGATAAACGAAACTAAATATGGTGCAGTTATTAAGTATAGTGCAAATAATGAGAAGCAGGGGAATGGGAGGAATAATGTGTTTGTAAACATAAAAGGACATCATCTTCAACTATTTATCAATTAAATAATTCCTCCGTGACGTATGGTGTATAAACATAAACAGATCTTATCAACAAATCCAGACACTGTATTATAAAGCAATAACTATTTCTAACAGACGTACAAATGATATACTGGGGGGTTGAAAAGTATTTAGAAATGTATTTATCATAGTTTGACTTTTTTAACTCAAGGACCACTTTCTCTCTTCCAGAGCTTTCAGCCACACCCCATCACCTTCATACCCAGAAGCAGTTTGTTCAGTCGTATCTGAGTATTTACAGATACATAAATACATATGAACTGTATTATATTATATTATACACTCCTTATTTGTTCATACACAAGTTACTCTTGCTTCATTAGAAGACATAGAGTTATTAAAAAATACAGTCATTACCACTTGAAAAATGCCCTCATGCACTTATAACTACATTGTAGTGTGTTATAAAGTTTTAAAATGAGGGGTTGAAATAAAGTGTCACCAAACGTACTTTTCCAGGCATTTCTTAACTTTTTCATAACCAGTGTGTGTGTGTGTGTTTTTTTGGTTTAATAAAGAACCTTGATCAAATGAAATGATGAATGTCCAAAGCTTAGAAATGTGTTTCCAAGGTCCGGTTGTTTCAGTACATATGGAGATTTCTGGTATGGTCCCTCCACATCTTCAGGTTGGATGTATGAGAGGACACACGGGACACAATCTCATCCTCAGCCAACCATGTAAACCAGAACCCAAGTCAGTCAATGTCACCACAACATGTCACCAAGATCATATATTCATATTCAATCGAGTACACTCTGGTGACTTTACAAATGATTTAAGATATGTACCAATGATTTCATATGCACTTTGGTGACAAAATTATCTTCATCTCCTAATTTTCCATGTTTTATAGCTGTTTTGTTTTACTAGTTCAGCTTAACTCATTTTGCATGAACAACTCATTTTTAAAGACGTTTCTTTCTGATAGAGATGGTCTGGAGTGTAAAATCCTTTTAATATTTTGCCAACGTATAAGCAGGTCCGGGCAGATACTGGTGGGCAGACATTACCCACCCCCAACACACACACACACACACACACACACACACACACACACACACACACACACACACACACACACACACACACACACACCGCAGGGCAGTCATTTTTCACCCAGCCCTATGGGCCTCTGACGGGTCTGGGAGAGGGTCTGCCTCCATGTAAGGCAGACTGGCAGGACTGACACCTCCATATAGCAACGTTAATTATGGGCATCTGCTTGGACGCCCCAGTCTGGGGGTCTTCCAGGGTCCTTGGCTGTTGCCATAGGGACAGTGGAGAACCGTTGGTGGTTTGGGGGGCAGACAGAGACCCCGTTATTCTCCTGAGGGGTGGCCAGACATGACCCCCCCTCACGACTCACCCCTTTTGATTTGGCTGGGAAACAGCGAGCAGCCAGCCAGGAGAGAGACAGATCGTTTCAGCTTCATTTTGCGGACTGTGGGTGCTGATCCAGTGAGACTGACAAGAATGGCAGGGAGCAAAAACTGTTTGGATTTCAGTGCAAGAACACTGTATCACTGTATGTGTGCTGACCCCTGTTTCATGAGTCCAAAATGTCTATGTAGCAATTTTAAAATGATTTTGATTTAAAACGACTTTGTGAAATGTATAGATTAATTTTCATTATATTCACAAAAATGCAAAAATGCTAGAAAAAGGCAAGTCAATTATAAATACTAACTTATTAATGTACACACACACACACACACACACACACACACACACACACACACACACACACACACACACACACACACATGGGAGTACACGCTGAACGCCTGGATTTGCTTTATTCCCACTTTGCATAAATTGGCTAAGTGTCTGTGTCCTGAAAAGCATTGTTGTGTTTTCCCGCTCCTCCCTATTTGATGTCTCTTTTGTCACTGTGAATAAAAGAAGAGTGATGAATGGGAGCTGGACTGCAGCTTCATCAGAGGGAGAGAGACATGAAGAGGCCGCCACGGAGGCAGCAGATGACCCCTGTTGGACGAGAGGTGAACAGCAGAGAAAACGGCTCCAGATAACAAACTTTAACTGGAATGATGTATTTGTGAATTTCAGACAAGTTCAGACATGTATTTTCAACAAATGTCTAGAACACCTGTGTTAATTCATAAAAATGAATTTGTTTTCTTTGGCTTTCTTTTAATTTAATCATTTTTTTAAATTATCCTTGATATATCACCACTTTTTGTTTCCTGCTCTCCACTGTAAAGCAACTTCTGTTTTGACAAATGCAATGCAGTTTCCTTGGACAACCAAGCATCATGTGTCACCGGTTATCTCCACTAGATGGCCCTAAAACATCACCATCTGAGCTATTTTTTCCATCTTCCTGAATTTTCTCCCCTTTTCTTGTTGCTTTGTGTGAAAGATGGCAAGGACAGGGAAGGTTTTTTTTTAAACAGAGAGCAACAACAAAAGCTTTCAATAGCTGGACAGCATACCATACATTTCTGAAGGGTTAGAGGTGTTACAAAAGTTCGAGGAGGCTTCTTCATCACTTTCTGCCAGTCGGGTCAGACTGACCCTGAGGTGTAATTTACGAGAGCACCGAGGACAAGCAGCAGCAACTTGGTGTCCTTCAAGAAAATGAAGTGACAGCAGAGAGCAAGGACGGGAGCTGTGTGGATGTGAGAAACAGTGGTTGCATTGCAGTGATGAGACCATTAGCGGCAGAGTGCTGCAGAGGGAGGAGACAGAGGGCAAAAGGAGGCGACCTGAAATCAGGACTCAGTGAATGTCACAGTTCGGCACAGTTCAGCTCTCCTGAGGATGCAGAGCTTTCAATTAGTCTGACCTTTTTTACCCAAGAGGTCAAAGACCATGTGATCAATGAGATTGTTAGCAATCTAGCCAGGTGTGTGTGTGTGTGCATGTCGGCATAGGTATACTAGCCTTAAACCTAAAAATCAATCAAATGTAGGAAAAAATAAATGAAGGCCTCCTGTTCTTTTACTTGAAGTTATCTGAGCGTTCAGTCAAGGACAATAGGATGGTGCTATGATTTGCAGCACTGTGAAGCATGAATATTTTTGCTACTGAAGGATTAACAGGCCTGTCTGCATAATCCAAACAACACGTCCTCTCCTCTCCAGACAGACAGACAGCAACAACACAACAGAGACAGAAGAGAAAGATGTTAAGGCAAATAAAGGACGTCCAGGTTCCTCAAAAGGACAAGGAGGCATGAAGGTCAAATTTGACAGCAAACAGCATTACTTATTCTCTCATCGCTCATCCTCAGCTCTTCATCTGCAAAAAGCATTGTCTCAAAACTAACATTATATGCTACTATATACTACTTTTTGCTGTGCTGTTAAATATAAGGCATGCAGCAGCCGGTTAGCTTAGCACAAACAAGGAGCTAGGCTAGCTAGCTCCTTGGAAAACACACACCTATCAGCACCTCTGAAGTTCAATAAATAACACAATATATGAAACCAAAGTGTAAAAACATTAACTTGCTGTTTTAAAGGGGTTATGTGCCAAAGAATATATTTGCTAAGAGCAGTAACGTCCCGGTGGCTTGTCAGAGCTGAGAACTGGCTTAGCATGTAACCCCCATAAAACGGTTGATTTCCGTTTTTACAGTACTGATTTTTTTACAGATTAAAAAAGAAGCCGAGATACAGCGTGTTAGTTAGTGAGCTTTAGAGGTGCTAACTAGTTGATCAATTTATTTTCCTTTGGACGGAGCCAGGTGAGCTGTTTTCTCCATATTCGGTCCCACTGCAGCTTCACATGTACTGTAAAAGCATGAAAGTCCCATCCACCCACCACCTCCTTACATGGACCCTGCTGCTCTGTAACACCTGACTTCTTCCGTTGCTCTTGTCAAAATTCTTACAAGCGCAAACATAGGTCGTTTTGGGGCACTCGCTGAAACTACTGATACTGTCGTTCTCCTTGGGAGGACAGACAGCAAATTAGCATTATCTCCCAAAATGTTTAACTGTTCCTTTAAGGATACTCCACGTTTCCTGTTACATGAACCTGATAATGTAGTGGGCGTGGGATTGTAAAGCACTAATTGGGACTGTAACAGTCGTGTGCCCTCAAGAGCACAATATTTCCACTGGAGTTATGCGTTTTTAAAAATACGTTTGATTCACGCTGTGTTAATGTTCTGACAAGCCAAATGCGTTGTAATTAGGAAAAACAAACAGATGGGCATTTTCATTAGAGGCGTTAAACGTGGTTTTGTGTGTGAACGAGAGGGAGAGAGAGAGAGAGAGGGAGAGAGGGAGTTAATTTAAGTTTTCAGAGTTAATTTCCTGGTTTTCTGAAAAAATCCAATCAACACCACCAACAAAAACAATTATAAAGCTTCTCTGTAAAGCCTTTTTTTTTGATACTCCAAAACATTTGAACAGAAAGAGCCTTATTTCTCAATACTAAATACTTTGAAATTGTCCTTTACATCCAATTTATTTCAGCATTAATCCCCAGGCCAATAGGTCTGGGGTGCAGAATATTTAGCCTCTAGAAGCAATCTGAGATGGCCTTTATCAATACAATTTCATCTGATTTGCTTTTTCACTCGTGGGCTAAAGCTAATACCCCCTCACCTAAGCAGTGAATACCATGCATTTCTGTGCAAAGCGTCATGTTTGCAGTAATTGGAAATATCTACTGTCCATGTTTTCCATTTCAATAGGAAGCAGTAGAGAGACGGCTGATAATAAGTGTTTACTCTGTTATGAAATATAGTCTTGAACACACTGAGAAATCATTTATTGGCACAGACAAAATGGAGCATGTTTTTTGGCAACTTGCTTTCGAAAAGCATGAGGTTGAAACCCCCCCCCCACAGATTGAAGACCTGAGTGATGAAATAGGCTTAAAAGTGGAGTAAAGTAGGTTAAGGTGTGAGTGTGCAGATCTAAAGATCATTTAGTCAGATTCCCCTCAGTGGCAGCGTGAGGCAATAAGACTGAAACACTCGACTGTCAGGCCAACTAGGGCAAGTCTTACCTGCAGCGATGAGGAGACTTGTTACATTCTTTCGTTATGTCGCAATTTAGTAATGATGAATTATAGCTGAGTTACAGGGGAGCGGAGTACTGATGAGTAGAGGAGTCCAGAGTGAAGGGGAGTTAAAGCAGACTAGACTGGAGTTGAAAAGAGCAGAGAGGAGTTGCATCTGAATAGAATAATGGAGACGAGAAGAGTTAAAGATCGTTATCTTTGTGATTCTAAAGGAGCTTTCCAAAGTTTGAAATCATAACCCTGGGTTTGAGATTTAATTTCAATATGTATCTATGTGTGTCTTTTCCTGCTATTTCATTAGTTACTCTTATTTGTTGTTTGTTTTTAGCTTTGTTGTGTTTTCAGTTAGCTACAGTTTGTCCCAACAACCGTTTTTAAGTTTTATCTTCAAAGCTTTAAACATAGTAGGTTGAGATAAGTGTTACTGCAAGGTACTAAACAGAAAAGAGCAGAATAATGTGGCTTTAAAAGCAGCGTATACCAAATAAAGCAGAGCAGAACGGAGACAGAAGAGTTATCAGTAGAGTACAGGTGAGTACAGATACGTTCCAGTAGAGTAGAACAAGGAAGAGTTGACAATACGTAAGAGTATATGTTTTTCTCTTTTATCTATTTTTGTCAAGTTGACTGTCCAGGGCGATAATAAGCCTGTGTGTGTTAGTATGTGTGTGTTTATTTCTCTCTCTCTCTCTGTGCGTGTGTGTGTGTGTGTGTGTGTACAGGTTAGTGTAATAGGCAAACGCTTTGACAGCAGAGCTTCTTCTTTTCAAAGCTCTGTTTTTATTTGCTTCTGTGAAGAGAGCGACTGCCACAGATACCTGATGCAAGCAGGAGGAGAGGGACGGAGGCTGAGTGCGACATAGACCACAGATGCTGCACAGGAGAGCTCATTAGACACACACACACACACACACACACACACACACACACACACACACACAC
>NW_022280045.1:5421191-5435498 GCF_004355925.1 Anarrhichthys ocellatus | reverse complement strand
CACACACACACACACACACACACACAGCTGCTCCTCCACACATGACCTGAATTTTAACTTCCAAGATAAGTGATTAATTGAGCATGTAAAAGTTTTTTTCAGCATGTTTGTGTGTGTGTGTGTGTGTGTGTGTGTTATTTGGGGGGTTGGGGTTGTTAAAGCTCTCATTCAGTCTGAATTATAGCGCTCACACATCAGACAAACTGTAAGACGAGCTCAGATGCACATGCACAAACAAAGTGTCTCTGAAACTGAACGTTTTTCTAGGATCAAAAAATAATGACGAAAACAAAAGCTTCACCAAAAAACAGTCTTGTTCAGTCCCAGAAGCTTGAGCTCAAACATTTGCAAAAAACATTCACGATTTGGGAGTTCGTGGCTCCTTTTGTTCTTTCGTCCCCCAAACACTCCCCTTGTTTGCTAATAGTCCCTCCACTGCTGTCTGATCTTTTGCCCACACGTTTCTCATCTCTTCCAGGCTGCCAAGACTTCCTTTCTCTTTGATTCGTGAGATATATTTCTCTTCTATAACTTATAAAGCTACATTTGGGCCTCAGGCTCAGTGACTAGCTCCATCAAATCTGACTGTATGAACGTCTACAGTTAAAACAGAGCAACTGATTTGACAAAAACAAATCACGGTTGGCTTTTTCCGGAGCTTTCAAATACATCTCATCAGCTGAAGGAGTTTTCTCAGTTGTCATGGTGATGGTAACGTCTACATGAGTTCAGGATTTAGTGTTTTACTGAAAACTGAGTCGGCTGATTGAAAGTAACTGATAGTGGAAACACAGAATTTTATGATTTTATTTCTCTGTTTATTCAACATGGATTGGTCAAGTTAAGGCTGAAAGCAAGTCTGTTAAAAAGGTCAGCATCGGGGCTGATATCTGTATCCATAATATTTGGGTCATGTGATGACAACTGAACCATCAGGTGGTCGTACATGGGGGACGATTGTAGCTTGTCTCTTTTAAGTGATATAACTTCCACGTGACTGGCCTTCTTGATCTTTCTTCATGACTCTGAAGACCAAAGATGTGAATCTCATGGTGGCGTCAGAGGACATCTCTGATATCACCAGTAGAATTCATCCTCTGGGCACCATGAACGTCTGTGCAAAACGTTATCGTGATCCATCCAACAGCTGTTCGACCAACACAGCATTCCATGTCAAGCATCGCTGAGCATTTTAGAGTAAGCATGAATATAGTCTCTGTGATTGAACTTACTTTGAACTTCGCTGGACCTTGAGGTAAGTGCTTTTTGGCAAACTACTGAATTACAGAAATGACCTCTCACAGTAAGTATTCCACTGAAATAAAAGCTTGTCTTTCCAGTTTCAGAGCGAGCTTCAAACCTTGAAACTTCTACTGTGCAGCCACCAGAGATGACATAACAAAGTATGAAACTATGTCTGTAATGACCATCTATGTGGTTCCATGAATCGTAAAAATTAGACCAAAGTAAATATTAACTAGTCGGCCTGTGGTTAGACAGTGTGGAGGTATCCCATGTGGTTATCATCGGAGGTATCCCATGTGGTTATCATCGGTGGTCGCCACGTCTCCCTGACTTCCTCCATAACTGCTCGGCTGCCTCCCAGATGGGGCCTCTTGCCTCGCAAAGACTTAAACGCAGCATGGTGGCTAAACCAAGTCTGAAGAACTGCTGAGTTTATCAAATCTAGTTGAGTTCAGACCTCTCTCTACTGGGAGGTATCCTGTTTTCCTCTCTTTTTATGTGGCTTGGTTACTGGCCTGTTTGATCTCTTCACATTAACAGCATGACCATAAAAACAAACACATGAAGGAGGCCGCCCCGTAAATTCTAAGCAAACACAGGAGCCTAAACACACATCTCCATCAGTGTGAAGAAATCATGAGGCTGCTGAAAGCTTCATTAGACTCTCTGATTCCCACCAAAAACAGCATGTGCTACTTGGCTGTCTTATTTCGCTCCCGTTAAGAAGCTATAACAGCTTAACAGAAGTCATGTTTGCGTCATCGTCCTCATCCTGCCTCCCTTGTGTATTGTGTGTTCTCCATTGTGCGTGGATGGCTGCTCCCTCGCTGGAGAGTGATTGACATTGTTTGTCTCTTTGGCGAGGCGCCTGACATTTCTAAAAGTCACAGCTCACATTAAGGCTGAGCCAAGCCTCCTTGCATATGTGTGTGTGTGTGTGTGTGTGCATGAATTAGTGGCTATGAGCAGCGCATGTGCAGCATGCTGTAAAACTGTGTAATTCAAAGTTTAATCTCGTTGGACACAAACATGCTCAGATATCCACTTTCACTTCCTGCTCTAAATTATATGTTTAATATTCATAAGTATATTTCTGCAACAGCAATTTCATTTGGAGTGTTGTTCCCTGCTGCATGATCAATGCTAGTCCAGTTTTTACTCTAATTGTAGCTTTGCTTTGGTCTCCACCATCTCCTGAGGGAAATATCTGCCTCTTTAGCTTCTAGCTGCTCCACTATGTTCACCAGCTAGTAGCTACTTTGTCTTTCTACCTCGATTGTATCAACAGCTGCCTGTTGTGTCCCACAATGACGCTGAGAAAGGTTGCAGATTGTAAAACCAAAACAATGAGCTGAAAGACGTTAAAAAATCTCCGGAGAGCTGAAGAGAACAGCATAGTACTACTCAGTGGGTTCATCACTCCGAGGGAGATTACACATTATTTTCATCCACTGTTGATATAAACAAACATAGAGCAGCTTAATGGGCAATAACAGTACAATTGTATGTTAGGGGACATGTGAATCTTTAAAATGTGCTGATGATGGTGTTTCCTGAAGCCTGAAATGTTGTAAGACATTTGAAGGCGTAGAAGCGGTTTGAAATGTGACGCAGTGTTTCTTTTATAAACTCAGAAAGAGGATTCAAATGAAGGAAAGACAAACGATAAATCTTTACACTGTTAGTTTCTGGGTCTTAGTTTTAACACTGAGGAACTGAGAGCTGACTGGATAAACAAGGTTGACTATCGGTACGGGGAAAGACTTGCTATAATTCAACTGGAAATTGATCCTCTGGAATTGGAGCTGAGGGCAGATTGTCTTTCCACAGTGGCACTGATCTCTTTCCAGCCCACAGAGGTATGGGAGTCTCCAATAACAAGTATTGATCCAGTCCATTACTGATATTGACGAAGTATTCTTACAGTTTGTGGTCTTCTGACATAAATATTACAAAGATTAATGGACATTGTGTCATTCTTTGTTCTAGCCTGCAGAATGGACAATGAAGTACAAATGTGATTAAGTGCACCTCTGGTCAACAGAAAAGCTTTTTCTTTCTGTCAGCACATAAATCTACAGGCTGGTGGGAGTAGTGCTGAGTGACTCTACGAGACACACTGTTTATGACAACAAGGCCTGAGCCAGCTAAACGTCTTCTAAGCAAATGTTAGTTCAATCATCGAAATACCTCATCGTGCTTTCTTGGTGTCTGTCTCTTTCTTTGTGGCACAAAATACAAAAACAACTTTCTTCCAAAAAAATCTCCATTTCAAACGCAGAAATTCAGATTAAACAAAGCTGTTTGATGTCTTGGAGAACATAGTTTAGTCATATTTAATCGTATTGAGTGTGTAAACATAGTTCGCCTCTAATCCCGTTGCAACTGTTATTTTTTGGCTTCGGTTTTGTTGGCATTCAAAAACGATGGTGTGTTAATACTTTTGTGAAAAAGAAGGAGAAAGTATATGAGGCCACAAAAACTTTGGATCAGAAATAGCAGTGGTTCAGGCCTACTACCGATGCTCCTGATCCAGTCAGCGTGTTTGTTTTACAAGCAGACACATTTACGGGCAAGGGTTTTTTGACTGGACCCTCATCGGCGCTGTGAGAGTGATGGGAAAAACAGAGACAAACAGGACAGTGGGGGATTCATCCGGCTCTTACCGGGTGTCTGATTCCCTCTAAACACAACAGGAGGAGGACCAGAAGGAGATGCAGGAGAATTAAACGTTTTACTGAAAAAAAGCTTCAAGTCACAGCTCCAGGGAGTTCGACCTGAACAAAACAACCCTGTGTTTATGGCTGCACCATAAAACGGAAGTATTCTAAACGTCTGGTGCGTGGTGAGGAATGCTCCCCTATGTGCAAGTCAATATGAATCATGTGTAGTGTTGGTGAATGCAGCCCCAGGCCTGGCTCATCACCCAATCAATTCCCTAGTTATGGTCAGATTGTATAAGGCACCTGTTGGTCTTTGCTCACTCTTTAGTACCCTGTCATGGCTGGTATAGTGTTTGGGGTTACAGGTATGTCGTTAAATCACTTAACATCTTTTTTACACTGCACATTTAGTTGACTGTACTCTGTTCTAGCTTTGATCTCAGATGTTCACTGAGCATATTGTGTGTTGGAACCCCATTGTTGTCCTGCCTATACCTTTTTGGGTGAGCCCATGTGTTAATACCAGAGGTGGGGAGTGTATCATTTCAGTATGCATTATGGTGAGCTCTCGTGAGCACAGTTTTCCCTTTTTGAAAGCTCACCTGCTGCTGTTACTATTTTGCCTGTATTGTCAAGCCAACTGGTTGGCTTAGTTGTTTTGATTCTTTGTTTCTTTTCTTCCAGTGAAGCATTGTCAGACCAGCTGGGTTTGTTTTTGATTCTTTTTGTGTTCCCCTTTCTTTCAGTGAAGCGGAGTGCCACATTGTTGGGAGGCTAAGCACTCACGCTTGAGGCTCCTTCACCTTATGCGGGAAAGTACCAGCGCTGGGACACAATGTAGATTGCACCATTTTTGCTGTGAGGGTTGTTGCGTTGCACCCGATGGAGCCAGCGCTAGAATTCATCAGTGAAGTCGACCTCTCCACCGGTGGCATCAGCTCAGTTTCTCCCGTTCTGCTTAGTTTATGGTGGATTAGTAGTTTTGGAAGCTTAAGTGTTGTCTACATTTTGTATTAAACTAAAATTGTAATAAACAACAATTTGTATTCCTTTTGAAGGTATTTTCATTTGGCTATTAATATTACTTCCTGCCCCACAACTCCCCGTCCCTGTCTATTTGATTATGTCTGACTTATTTCAATAAAACTAGATCTCCACTAGCATTTGAAACAAAGTTTGGCTGTACAGAATGGATTTCTGATGACTGACCCACAGGTAGGTTAAACTGAGGTTCAAATGAATGTTGAAAAACCAACGCTACATCACTTGCCCGAATCCCAAAAGAAGTGCTCTGACTTATTTTAAAAAGCGAACAAGCTGAATTCTCAGACTTTAAAAGAAATATTTCACCTTTGTTCTAAAATACCTCCTATACACATAAGTGAAAAGAGGAATTGTCCTCAAAGGTTTCAGTCATTGATTCCCATGATTAGCTGCTCGATCAATGTACAAAACCAACTCCTGCCTCCATTACTCAAGGGAAATGCATGTCATGTTGAGCAACCGACTGTAGACCTGCAGTATGAGTCTGATGCCCTTCTGCTCATTTCTTCATTGATGGAAAATTGTGGAGGAGCTGAGCCTGCGGTCAGATGGCCTTGGTCAAAGCTGCCAACTACAGCAACAAACAAGCTTTTCATAATGTGCTAATGAAGACTGACTTGAGTATTGACCTTGCTGCAGTGTTGAGATGTTGGCTGTTGTGAGATGTGTCTGAGGCAGCTGTGTTTTCCACTTGGCAGCACTGAATTCTGCTCGGCATCGGTCAAAACGTTAGTCCTGCACTAATTGGTCAGATACTGTATGATTTTTATTTTATTTCAATAGAACAGAAGGCCTGATGTTAGGTGATGCACAAGTTGAGTTGATTGATTGAAGGTATGTGTAGAAACAGAGGATGTGACATGAGGATATCAGGGGGTTTAGGTCAGACTGTAAGCTCATGGGTAAATTTCAATTTAATTCAGACACCGGATCACCCATTGAGGTTTATGTAGGAATCGGATTACGGTCATAAAGTACACCTCCCGTCCTCTCGCTCTCTTACACCCCCCCACCCTCCCTCTCACCCACCCTGTGCCCCCCCTCTCTCTTTGAATGGGGGCGCTGGAGCCGTCTGCCTGTCACTGCTTTGCCTCTTTGTTCAAACTGATCTTGCTTCTCTCCCTCAGCGTTGCTGCTGGCGAGGAGGGGGTCGGAGGCAGCACCTTGCTGTGTGTATCTGCGCGCATCTATTCCGATCTGGCAGATATCAACGCGTGACGATGAACGGCGCATAGGCTGCAGCTCAGCGAGGAGAGGATAACGTTGGTGACGGAGTGACAAGTCCAAGACGTCTAGCGCTTGTGCACACACTCACGCCGGTTTCTTCTGCCTCTGCAAAGTGCTGTTTTCACCCTTGTTTCGTCGTTCGGCCGTCTCTTCACCCTGTGGGAGCTTTGGGGAGCACCTGCACTGAGGCGCAAAGCTCACATTCCTGAGGATTGCGCCACTGAGACGGGTCTCGTTTTGACAGAAAAGGTAGGACTGAAAGCATGGAAATAATTTGCTTCGCATGCACGCTTTATGAAATCAGTCATTTGGTCAGTCTGTGATATCTCAAGTCACCGGTTGGCAGGAAGCGCCTGAGACCGCTCAGCTGCTAGAAGAGGATTCAAAGTGGTTTTATTTCTTGGTTTAAATATAAAAATGCACTTTAAAAAACTGAGGTTGCAATTTATGAAAATTGTGAAGTTCTTTTCACAATGCTTAATCATGCAATATTTAATTATATGCATATGCTGTAGGTTATTCTTGATAAATGCCTTTCCTCTCGCGCAATCACAGCCTCAACCTTTAGACACACACAAATCGCACCCGTAGGGGATATCTTTAATTATTTACAGGTCAGAGCTTTTATTTTTGGTCTATATTTACAACCCATGTTGGGGCATGCATAAATCATCAACTCACCAAGTAATCGTGTGTCCTACGCTAAGGAGATGTCCTGTCTTCATAAGAACTTTGGTTACATACATCTTTTAAATCTTCCTTTACAGATGTCAAAATCATTAGAAATCAGAGGAGAGAGTGCCTTCTGTTGAGAGATGCAATTGTGGAAGCAGATCTGAACTCTTGAACAGGTGTTTGTGAAATATATTATGTAAATCAGAGTAATTTGGTGAACAACATGTGCTGAACATATGCCAAAAATCTGATCTGCACCTGGGCATGGCATCAAAGATCCTGTTATATAGAGGAACTGGATTATCAGTGATCCCAGAGGTTCGCTTTAGCTTTATAAACTAACTCTGGAGATACAAAATGATTAAAAAGTGACCAAATTATAGTAAAATGAGTGATTGGATGGATTTGTGAAAGTCTTGTATTGATGCTTTCTCTGTAAACAAATACTGGCATGTACAAATCACAGTGAAGGAGAACAGTCGGGTCACCTTGACAAATGAGCTGTACTGTCTGAGAATATGAGAGCCCCTGCAGCCCAATAAAGCCCATTGTGTTTCTATTCACTAAGTGCAAGTCTTGTCTTCCTTGGCCTTGTTAGTGTGTCCACCACCAGCTGTGTGTCAATGCCACAAAGAAGGACGTGGTTAACCAGGCAACACCGAGCTATACGAGCCTGAAATGTACGACGTGTGTGTGTGTGTGTGTAAGAGATAACAGAGCAGTAGTGCCTGTGGGATGAGAATAGTGAGGAATGAGGCTAAGAGACCCAGCTGAAAGTTTACAGCATGCATATTTCATTCTGTCTGGATGTGTGTAAGTGTGTAGCCTATTTGAAAGGGCATCCATGAGCCCCGGTACGCATACAGCAAAGATGTGTATATGTAGATGACTGCACTCATACGAGCACAGGGATCAGAGTGAGCGGTGTTGTGGGGAAGAAAAAGGTCTGACTAAAATAGAGTACAAGCTCAGTTCGGCTGCTTCACTGTCTGTTGCTGCACACTTTGCACTCAATCAGCCTCAGTGTTGTTTATCATATCTGGCTCTGAGACGGCTGCAATTCCAGGAGACACTTTGAATCACTGGAAGATGAAAAAAAAAGAGCAATGCTAGATGCTTTCAGATAGATGAAACACTAAGTGAAATGATCAGCCGATCTACAGAAAATGCCACACATTCCCATGTTTCTGCCTGCAGCTTCTCAAAAGTTATGATTTGACACTATTCTATCATTTTAAATTGAATATCTTTGTTTTGGGCTGTTGGTCGAACAAAACGTTAAGACCTTGGGCTTAATTTTTTTGACATTTTATAGATGGCTGAGAAAATAATCTGCAGTTTAATTGATCATGAAATAGTTAAGTCCTAAAGTACTGTAATTTTTCAAAATAAAATGAAATAAAGGAGTTTAAGTGAGCAGCTTTGTCAAAAATCTTGCTGATGGTGTATTTTCAGTAGAAGCTAAAGTCAGTCCTCAGTCGAGGTTTGATATTCTTCTCTATGGTATGAAAGTGCCCTCACCAGTATGTCACTCAGGTGATTATGGGGTCCATCCCCCTCTAATACCGTGCTAATAGCTAACAGAATAGCACCATAAAAATGCAAATCATGGCAAGCGCTCGCTTGTAGTGACAATCAAAATAAGCTTCACATCTGAGTCAGCCACAGGCTTGTTTCTTTACGGTTATGCTGCCCTGGAAATGTGTTGACTTTGTTTGGATAAAAATGTGATGTGTTCTGATGTACAATGCAGCAAATATTTGAGACTTCTTTGTTGCAGTCTGTCATAACAGTAATTCACAAACAGCACATTAAACCGAGAATTGAAGTGGGAAGTTTATGATCTCTTTGAACTTTAAGGTTCATTTATAGCCAGAACGGGAACAGGCTTTAGACTAACAATGTCCTCACAGTGGCTGGAGCTAAAACTGTCAACGTGTTCAGCACTGGACAGCTCCCAAATCTCAGAGCCCAAATGTTCCAACCGCAAACATTAGTCAAATAGAAAAAGAGCAGTGAATAGTTGTGTTTTGAGCTGCTGGATGGAAACATAATGTCTCCCTCTCTGCCTGGAATAGGTCTATTGAAACCAGAATGAGTCCCCAGCCACCAAAACCCAAAAGGGATTGGCCAAACCAATCCATCAATCAAGTTGTCTTTAGCCTGGGAGGGACTAAAGCAGCCCACCAGGCCAATCATTACAAGCATAGATGAGACCACAGCTGAACAGCTCACCCACACAAAGAGAGAGGTGCCTCTCTTTGTCTTTGGCCAGAGGCTCTCCTCTAAGGTACTGACTGGTGGAAGACAAATGTTTGGCTTCGCAGTTGGCTGAGAAGAAGCTCTTTAAGGCAGGACCAACATTTTTATCTGCCTCTGCAAAACAGAAGATTGGAATGATTAGTCACTTTCAAAGAAGTAGTTAATAGTCATTGCAGTAAGGAATTTCCTAAAATCTCACCGATGGAACACGTACTCAACACTTCTTTCTTGTTGTGCTGTTGTGAGAATGAGTAGATGGCTTGTGCCTCTGTGTGCATTGGCTTTGGTTATACATACTTGAAGGACAGAGCTCTCTGTTTTTAGTCTTTTCTCACCGAGTTAATATTCCACAGACTCAGCACAGCATTAAAGATGAGGGATTTTTGGAAGAAGCTCCTCCACCACGTCTGTGTTTGTCTATTCTTCCATATAATTTCACTGCTACTCGTTTTTCTGACCACCTTTCCCAGTGGATGGAAATGTGGTTGTGCTGTGGTGCCTGTTTATGGAAGCTCTCAGTATCCTGTGTGTGTGGAGTCATAGACTAATATACTCAAGTTAATAGCTGCGTCTCATGCACCTGATCCTTTATTGACTTTGTTACCAAGAGTTGACCTCAGAACCTTCACCTTTGACCTCTGGTGTCTTTATAACACAGCTGGTGTAGAGGCTACTCACGACTAGCCAGTTCCTACATGTATTTGTCGTCTGACCCTAAAATCATTATCCCCTTCAATATTGCTATTTACTAAAATAAACATTTTACCTACCATACGTGGGAACTTCAACATTCTTTTAAGCTGCTTTTATTATCATTTTGTATAATAACATTGGATCAAATGACTACATGGAATGTGAAAGGGGGCCGATCGTAGTGATGAACCCACCCAACGCTGCAGTTCCCTTCTGTGGAGCATTTTAGCATCTTTTAGCTCATTTTTTAAAATGTGTTTAATATTTCGGTTAATTCTCATTATCTTTGTTCCTGGCAGGCGTCAAGGAACCTATAAAAGATGGAAGGGTCATTAAGTCATCGACAGCGTTCTAATTTTCATTGGTGCCAGTCTTTGGTGCCAGTTCTATTAAAGTGAATGGGGCAGCCATGGCAAGCCCCACTGTAACCCAAAGTATCTGTGTTGTTTCACCTTTGACTGAAAAATGCTTTCACAAAGTAAAAAAAACAGAAGACATTGCGTGATGGCGACTAAATGTGCGTGTTTGTTTTGGTCTCTAAACAGATCATGGCTCTGTCCAACAGCTGCATACAGCTCAAGTCAAGATAGCTGCATCATGATACAAAGCCAAATTATCATCACTGACCAGACTGCAATCATAAACAAGTCAATTTATTAATGGATCGTATTCACTGGACATAATGATGTGGTCTGTCAGTCCGGTAAATATCTTATAGGACTGGACTGTATGTCTTGGTTTGCCTCTGTAATTTCCATTCATGCTAGTCATCTAGCCTATTGTTAGCTAGCACACACGTAAGTAATGACAGCGATTAAGCTAGAGAGGCTGTAACATTCCCCAATACTGCAGCAACGTGTCTGTTTCTTTTACACCTTCACAAGGATTATTTCTAACCGTTAACTGTTTTGTCTCCAAATGAATGTAGGACGTCTCAACTGAGAGATTGCTGGCTAGCATTAGATAAACAAAGTGCAAATGCTAATTTAGTTAATTGACAACCAAAGTAAGAAGTACCGGTATAAAGGCCCAGATTTAAAGAGGCACATCAAATTTAGCAATTTCGAGATAGTTGGTTAACGTTAGCCCTTTTGAATATTATTGAATATCATTAAGAGTTTTATATTTGGTTAGTTATCGATAACAAAGACAGACAAAGTTAGCGATTAGCTGGTGAATATAGTGGAGTATTTAGCAGCTAAAGAGCCAGATATCATCCCCCAAAGTGGCCGAAATTTCAAAAAATTTAGGTTTAAAAGATTTTTTTAACAGTATTTAGTTCATGCTTCATTTACATTCCTGTGCATAATGCTTTTCATAAAATACTGCATGGTCAGTTACTTTAAAAGCCCAAAGAAAAGTATATATAGAGGCCAATTTCCACCAGGAAAGAAAAATTACATACATTGTTAGACATACATCTAATGAGTCAAAATTATAGCTTTAAGTAATAATCACACAATAATCAAAATGATGGGACAGTGTGGTAACTAAGTCAAAATTGTAGTTTCTCAAAATGTGTATATAATACGTAAGTAATATGTAGGTTTTTCATATCAATGTTTCATCAGTTTTCTTGGGTGGAATGGCCCACCAGAGTCACGAGGACAAATTCTTTACAATTTATTTTGCAAAACAAATCAGCTTTACTTTTCTCTGTAGTCTTTATCTGAGTTAGATACGATTTATTTCCTCTTCCAGCAAAATGTTCACTAACACAACGTTGGTGTGATTTGATCCTTTTTGATGCATTACAGAAAAGAGCGATGATTGATTTGACCGAGGTCGCTGTCTGGCGCTCCCCGGTTTCTATTTCCTCTAAAAGCTGTTACAATGCTTCTCAAATATTTATGTGCACACTTATAAATAGTGTGGCTCCCTCATATTCTAATCAAATTTATTTAAATTGATTTTTCTGTCTGACACACGACCTTTTGTACATGCACACACAACGAAAACACACATGTGACGGTGCCAGAAAGAGAGTGAGAATGAAAAGGCGGCGAGAGAAAAAGAGCATTTCCGAGATCATCTGCTGCAGGTCTGTTGAGTGTCGCTCCACAGCAGCTTAACAGCTCTACAGAAATCTAGGTAACAGATGGATGTTATAAAAGCTGTCAATCTCTCGCATGAATGCACAAATTGGTGATACATGCATTAAACATCACATCAGTATATTTCCTTTTGGTTTGCTGTTCCACACTGAATAATTAATGAAAATAACAGAACATGTGTAACTACCTAGTTACAACAAGTCTCTTTTTCACCCGACTTGTCTGTTTAGAGCAATCCAAATTTCCTCCTCTCTGCGCTTAACTGCACACACATAAAATCCTAACCTGGCCCGTCCTAAGCGAGCTGGTTTAAATAACCTCTGTCTCCATGCCCAGTAAGATCAATGGTGTCAGTGTGAGAGGGAGAGGTGTGTAATCTTGAATCGGAGAGACCAGCTTTCCAGAGTCCTCTTTCCAACTGAAGCCAGGGCCAGAGCTGCATGAGTCATTAGTTGCTTTGAATGTGATCAGTCACCACACAGGCACACCGAACACAATGGGTGTCTCAATGTGTGTGAGAGTGTGAGAGAGAGAGAGTGTGCACAATGCATGAAGGGAGCAGGAAGTGAATACCTGATTCAGCTCAGCTCTCTTCTTATAAAGTTCCTTTTTTAAGCAATTAATGTTCATACACTCTGGTTTAATTTCTCAATGGTAACAAATCTCCACTGCACCATACTACCTACCACTGTGTTTTCTTCTGTCTTTACAATCCGTTAAAGAAAATTGTGTCTGTGTTCGCGCACAGAAGTTACAATTTTGGCCACTAATCTATTAAAAATGCAACATTTTTACAAACAGCAAATTAAGAAGAATCATGGAGCTTCCACCGTAGCTTCTCTGAAGAGCTTTCATCATGGCAGTGCAGTATTGTCACGACAGTGATAAAATGACCTTCCTTTCATTCTTCCTACTTCATGTGCTTCCTCTCCCAGCTCACCACTTTGTCTGTCACTCATCCAGAGCTGTTATTCTGCTGTACACTCCGCCGCTCTCTGGAGGTAATAGTTTTGTGAGACATGATTAAAGAAAAAGGGAAGGAGAGAAATCACCTTCTCCTGTCTGGTCCCAGGAGGGGGATACAAGACTGACAGTTTGACTCCTTACTGTAGAACTGCTTCTGCTTCCATCCCGGAGTCTACAGATTTAGTCTTCAGCCTCTCCTCTTGAGCTAGCATACGTTATATTTTTAGACACTAATTCTGCTGCTTCTTCTTGTCATCATGCCGTTGCCCAAGAAAAGAACTTCCTGTAAAAATACAAAAGAAACTTGGATTTTTCCTGTCTGAAATTCATTTCCCCAAGAGGGAAAGAAGAGCGAGTTTTTTTCTGTTGGGTAGAGAACAATATTCTTTCAAATGCCAGGCAGAAAGGAAAAAAAAAAATTATTATTGGTTTATTTAATATACAAATAAATATATAGCATATAGCATATAAACAGGAGCTCAAGAGTTTTACTTATTTACTCCTTAAACAAGTTGAGTAAGAAGAGTTACTTCCAAAGCTAACTGCATTGAAAGCTATTAGCAAATCATGTTTTTTGGTTTTGGTTACAAGTTATTTACAAGTTATTTAACAAAAGTCAGTTCAGGATTGGCAGCTGTGTGGAAACCACATCCTGCTACATCAGAGTTGAGGCTAACGTTGGTGGCTCTGTCTTGCTTCTGTATGTGGTTTGGGAATGTTTAAACTCCCGCAACATTTCTCAAACTTGTTGGTTCATCCTCATTCTCAAATCCTCTCTGCTTAAGTGAAAAATATTGTTTGGAAATAAACAATAAAACCTAGCCCTGGTATGTTTTATTGTTTATTTATAATTTTATTTTCTAAAATCTAAGATCACATTTTAATGCTGACTTTCTACCAGGAATATGTAGCTTTCTCATGCTAAATGACTCCATTTAGTAGCCCAATGTGTAATTACTGTAGCTATTAAATATATAGGACCCTTCTTGTTGAGTTTCTACTGGAAACATTAAAAAGTCAGATGGAGAACTCAAGGAGTTAGTGTTAATTAGCTAGCCAGCTATAAAGTTAGCTTATAGAATTTGCCAGATAAATTGACAGTCGCCTGTTAAAAGTGAGAGGCACTTCAATCTACTTCCGTCTGAAAACCAGCACCCATTGTTTCCAAAAATGATTTGGAAATCTGCCAGTTATCTTTGCAAACTGCATTATGTGGGTTCATTCACAAACTATAATACATTTAGTTTATTTGTTGTCTTGACTTAAACAGAGATACCAGCTGCCAGTGTGTGCTTGTGTGTAATGCGTGAAACCGGCATGTTTGTGTACATACTTTGTGCACATGAACTCAGGAGGTGAGTTTCAGTGACCTACCTGCATTGCTTTAGTTTGATGTGGGGCTTTTCGTAGATGTACAATTACAATGTTGTTTGTGTGTGTGTGTGTGTGTGTGTGTGTGTGTGTGTGTGTGTGTGTGT
>NW_022280045.1:5372501-5421181 GCF_004355925.1 Anarrhichthys ocellatus | reverse complement strand
CACACACACACACACACACACACACACACACACACACACACACACACTTTAATGTAGCATGATGGAAGCATTGTAAGAATAATGCTGTGCTTGCGAACACGATTTATCAGCTGACATGACGTGTTCCACACTTTTCACGTTTTTTTCTTTAAGCTATTTTCCCACCAGCTGCAGAACCGAAGGAGATTTGGGTCGAGGGGCCCGTCTTGCCTGCGTCACGACGAACATGAGGCCAGTTGGTCTCCTGCTTCAACAGATTGACAGCTTAGCGCTGAGCCGTAATGTGGGACTGCCAGCCTCGTCTGTTAGCTCTCTTTGGATCTCTGTCACTCCGCTCGTCGTCTCTTACAATGAGCTGAGAATGCGTCCTATTCAGACAGCATCGTGGAAATGTGTCGGGTGGACATTCACATTGAAGTTTACTGAAGCATTTTAGAGACTTCTGGCTCTTTTCTCCTCAAGACACAGCTGTGCCTGTGAAAGTGAAGAGTGGCTTTTTAGAGGGAGGCGTTCACGACATCTGATGTCTCCTCCTTAACAAAAGGTGGTACTGGTTAGTATGCGGCCGGTGTGATTGGCTGGCCAGTGCACTGTATGTTGTAAATCCCTTCTGGTAAAACTTTGAAAGGCGGCTATCTATAGAGCACACACAGCGTTATATGTTGTATAGCATCCATAGAGATGTCATAGGCTGAACTCTGTATTCTGTTGCTGTGGATAGTGGCTGCTGGGCCCCTGCCAGTCCCTGGCCCTCCAATACAACACTCTCTAACGCTCTCTCTTACAAGACTGGGCAAACTCCTCGATGTCATGACCCTCTCCAAGCCTTTAGAAATATTTTGTCACCCACCCAGCTAGCTCCACCAATGGTTCAGGCCTTCAACATGCAGAGAGTCCAACAGCTCAACCCCAATCTGTCACAGCCCATCACAGGGTCCTAACCCACCTTCAGAAATTGGATGCCTCAAAGTGTGTGGCACAGTGGGGTCCCACCCGCACCAGAATCCCCCCTTTTCCAAGAGTCCAGACATCAACTTGATTGCCCACCATTTAAAAATCACTCAACAAATTGTTGTTTAATGGCAGTATAGTTTGGCAGGCGTCACATGGCGCTTTACTTATCTGCGAGGAATGTTTTGCTTTGCCTCACATGCTCCAGTTTTATACGGTTGAAGGTTTTACTGAGCTTTCACATGGTCAGAGAAGAGAGCGACCATTATTCCTGTAATTTATAAGGGGTTGAACTGGTGTTGCGTAATCTTCTCTCTGAGCATCAGTTGCTGTTACCTTGGTGAATTGAAAGAGGTCTTTTGCTTTCCAGGATAAATTAATACTTAACTCTAGACAGTCCAAACATGTTGGATTCATTTCTGCTCCAGCTACTTAAAATTCTTCATATGGTCTATTGCAAGCCTCTGTTGATGATGCCTTTGTAGTCAGGAAGGTATAAAGAACCAATATTTTGTAAATACATCATTTGGATTTATTTATGTTGCTTAGCTCCCCTTAATCAGCATTATAATACAAAGCTTGTTTTCTTCAAACAACTCTCTTCTTCATTTAATACCAGTACGGGGCAATAAAGCTCTGTCTCAGGCGTCTCTCCATTGAGCTGAGAAGCTTTGGGCCCTGAGCCAAATCCTCTGGCAATGTCAACAGCTCATTTCTGATGTGTGGTAGGATTCCCTCTATGCTGTGCAGTAGGAATGCACCAGAATCACTTTTTTCACTGTGGTGTGCTCAAACGTAATCCATTTTCTTACTTCAAGAGTGGTTCTCTTAAGAATCATGATTCTGCATTTGATGTATCACTCTGTGATCAGACTTAACACCGTCTGATGGCCAGTTTCCACCAGGTATAAGACCAGTACTGGATGACAATGTTGTATTAGTTAAATAGACAGTGGTAGCTCAGGCAGAGAGGGTGAAAAATGTAAATATATGTGGACAAAGACTGTCTAAATGGAAAGCACTAAATACAAGTCCGTCAACTGGCCTCTAAGTGCCCTTAAATATGCAATATTGTTTATTTCTTTTTTACATTATAACACCAATAAATACAATGGACATGATACATTATCCGTCCCTGTCTGTGATACAGTGTGCATGCTACTAAATCACCTCATTTGCCTGAGATCGGCTTTTCAAGGATTCAATGTTCAAGGCAATGTTGGGGTACTTTATTTTATAGGTGTGGCCACAGTGCAATGACTCCCAATAGATAGGATGAAAACAAAATAAAGTACAAGTAATCTGCTCATTCAAAAACCTTGTGAAGGTCAGCATTCGTTTTTGTGTATGTAAGATGTCATGCTGCTTCTTTACCACCTGTAAAAGTCACTTTCATAGTGGACGGTCAGCTCTTCAAGATGAGTGGCATGTATTTGTGCGTGTATGTGAACATCACCAACAGAGTTAGAAGAAGGCAGTACTTTGGTTTTGAGTTGGTCTAATTGGTTTTGAAAAGGTTTTTGTAAACCAAGCTGGGGAGCTTTGTACTGGCAATCTGCCATTCAATCACCAAACTGTTTTCACCTGACAGAATATGGACTGTATTTATATCACACTTTTACCCAAAGCAGTTTACAATTTCTCTCACATTCACCCCCCCCCCACACACACACACACACACACACACACATACGTACATATATACACGGAATTTAGAAGTTTCATTGACAGAAAATACCACATAGATCTAATTCAGTACAGAAGGTTCTGTACATGACTGTACGTCCGATGTTGGGAATTATTGACCAAAATATTTTTGATGTTTTTTGGTACGATCATGCAGCTTTATGGCAGTAAAACAGACTTCATGTTATGCTAATCTACATTATGTTCAGCTGTTTTATTCACATGGCAGACTCACATCATTCTTTCTTACTGTTTGTAAACAAACACACATTGTATGCATGTTGATGCTGAGGGTGACAGCACTGGACACAGATGCATGCACAGATGAATTATCTTATTGTATGACTATGGATGAAGAAATACTTTTTGATGATAATATGCTTACATTAAGGAAGATGGAGATTCTTACAACTCAAATAGCTGCAGCTAAACTGAAAGATAAACAAATATTTGCAGTACATAAACCTTTACATTTCTACCCTGTCTCTCTCTCTCTGCAGGTCCAGGATGGCCCTCAGTCTGTGTGCCGCTGGGCAGCAGATCCTCCTTGCCCTGATGCTGCTGCTCTATTTAAGCTCGGGTAAGTTGTCTTCCTCCTAAATTGTTGCATCTCTGTGTGCTACAGAAATTCACCAGCAGTTTATGATCTGAAGGAAAAAAATTTGACAAATTAATGTTGGCACACAAGTAAAAAGAAAGAGGGAAGGAGCAGCTGGACCAGAATATGTAAAAAACATCAGTTCCCACATACATTTTCCATAGACATGAATACACAAGACAGGTCTGCACTAATTTGAGTGTTGTAAGTAAGAGCTGACATGCTGAGGATGTTTTCAGACACGCTCGGTGGGACTGAGCTGGAACACCTCCAAGCCCATTTCTGTAAGTTTAGTCGACCATCTGTTCCATTACAACTATGCATAAAATTCCCAATTATGGAACAAAAAGACAAAACATCTCAGAGCCGCAGGTTTGAGGCCCCACGTGCAGTCTGCTGACTGCCTGCGGTAAAGATAAGTTCCTCTCCTTAATTACTTTTCCTGCAATTGGCATGCAAGATAGCTGTTTAGTGTGGATTTTCATTACAAGAAGAAACTGCATCACTTATTTCCAAAATTGAAACAAAAAAACAATACCTTAATGGTCATTATGCTCTGGCTGCAGAAAGTTATTACTCCACACAGTCATGTTTTTGTTTTTGCTGCACAAGCGCCGGCCTCCAAAAGTAAACAAAATAATCCAAGTACTACTAAAAAAAAAACTAAAAAAAGATTGGAACCTGCTATTACTCCAAGATACAAGACAACATTCTTAAGTTGTAAAAGCTGTTAAAACATTGATATTATTTTACTTTTGAATCAGTAATTTTCAAGTTCATCACCACAAAGTTGCCCTCAAGCAGTCAACAAAGTACCACAATATACCAAACTGGGACATCTGGATCACAGAGTTTACTGTGTGAGCTGTGATGATGGACAGCTGGCAAGCAATGTACCAGGTTAATGATACATACTGCGTATCCATCTGCTCTGTAACGTGTAGTGCACAATATATTCAGTCTGCTAACAAGAACAAGTGGAGTTTAAAGCTGTTTGTTTTGGATTTAATCACGTTTTGACCTTGGCAACTCTTGATGCTATCACAACTCTGTGGCAGATGCCCATCGCTAGAGAATATCTGGTAAATACATGCTCGCCTGATATTTCCTGACTTCGTGAGTTGATAAGAATCACCTGAATAAGCCAGTTATCAGTAACATAGGTTGTGGGATACAAAATGCCACAAGAGATACAGTGCACCAGTTGTGTACAGCTACATTTTCTGCAGTTGAAGGAGCCTCCTAAATGTGATCATATTATCAATCTGATGTACACGTTTCCTCTGCTTAAAGGAGTTGGTCCACATTTTGGGATAAAAAAACATTTATGTGCTTTCCTGAGAGTTAGATTAGGTCATTGATAGATCTCTCATGTCTGTACGGTAAACATGAAACTACCGCGCCAGCAACCAGTCAGCTTAGCTTAGCATAAATACTCTTGAACCGAATAAATGGTGGAACAATATTGATTACTTTACACAACAAAGAAATATTTGTTTTTTTCTGTGCTTTTCAAAACACGCTAAGGAAGTCTGTTAGATGCAATTAAAGCTCCAGGAATAGTTAGAAGACCTTTAGTTCAGATTTTCAGTCACTCTTTCCTACATTCATGCTCATCATTTTAAATATAGACCTACCACATGAGTCGCTGTGGTAGTATTAATTAGTATGTCCTTATTACATGTTTGTAAGCAATATTATTCTAAGCATGAAATCATCAAATTTATTGAGCCAGCACAATCAGTTCTGTTTATTAAACACTGTCATTGGCCTTGAAAGCCTCCTTGCAGTTTGTCTTTATTGGACAGCTCACTGGACTCTAGAGGAGGACTCACAGCAATAAGAAAAGGCATCTGTTAATGATAGAGAGTGTCCTTTCATGTCACTTCCAGATCTCTCTTCCTCCTTTTAGGTTGTATTTCTTTTGTCCCATCTGTCACCACCATGTTACAGGGCATACTTGTCATCCAAAGTCTCTCAATTTGCTCCATTCAGTTTCTTAGACTCCTTCTTATCCTCCATCCTCATCTTTGATTTTCCCTATTATTTACTCTCTTCCCCCATCCCTCTCTCATTCCTGCTCCCTGTCTTGTTCTGGCTCTCCTGCTTTTCGCTGGTATTTGTTATTCTGAGATTACATCTGATTTGGGGGGAAGGCGGCGGAGGCGGCGGAGGCAGAGAGAGATGCTCTCGGGGGGTTCAGCTTGTGAAAGCAGTCCAATCTAAATGCAGATGCAAATATCTTTTGAAGGATTTAATTCCACCATGTGCAATATTCCAAATAAGGCATTTCTTTTTGTTTTGTTACACAGCACCTCTTGTTACGCTCATATTAGTTTTCTACACATTGGTGCTTTTCACTAATGGTGAGGATTTGAATGAAGAGGACCACAAAAGAAAACAATTGTGAAAATCCTTATTAAGCTTTGTAATTATGTCTTTTGCCTTTTCGTCTTCTTATGTGCCAGAGACGATCGCGCCTCACCAGCACGTTCTCCTCCCATCTCGTCACATACTGATGCTTGGTCAGGACTATGGCATCACTTTCTAATGCACACAGCATACAGCTCAGTATGACAGCATCAACTAACTCACTATAAATTATAAATGATTATAAATTATTTGTTTTTGATCGTTGTTTTTAAAAAAAAAAAAAATTAGCAACAAATGCATTTTAATTGAAGGTCCTTTAGTTGTTTCCACTGCATCGCACAATCTTCATGGAAATAGATAGAGTATGATCAGTCATCATGGCAATAACTCGCTTTTCCTTAAAATTACATTTTGAGGAAATTACTTTATAGAAAAGGTCTTTATTATGTTTAAGAAAATTACAATTTCTACCTTTTAGATAGATAGACACTTTATTCATCCTGCAAGGGGACATTTGTTAAAGATTTTATAACATATTCTTGCTCGGTATGTGACGGTCAGGTGCACGCAGGTTAAAGCCACAAAAAGGCAGGATTTGGTTTGCAGATAATGTCTGTACAGGTGATCCTGTTGTCATGGTTACATTGAACCTGCATGTCATGGCAACCAGACAGAGTGAGTTGCTGATATCAATCTGCGTTACCAAGAAATTGCCGCACACGGTGACATTGACTTTACATTGATGCTTCTCTTGCATGAAATTACTTTCAATCAATTAGTTTGAGTGACAGCTGCAGTCATTTATGTGAACGCGGAGAGAGAAAACATAGGTTAGAGGTAAGTACGTTGTAATTTGGAGCCTGTGAGCCACTGTTGTAACTTGTGTGTCTTTGTACTCTTGTCTATGTGTATATAATTGTCTGTGAGAGGATCCTTATAATAGGTCAGCGCTATGTTCGTCTGCTGGAATGAGTGTGAACTTGCTAATGAACCCCAGAGGACTTGTTACTGTAGCAGGCACCTTGGTTAGAAGCTAGAGAACAGCCGACACTTTCTTTGTATAGAATACTGTTTGTCATTTACCCTATAATCAAACACCAGCCTTATTCATATCTGTCAGAAAGTGTATTGCTCATTGTTTTCTTCCCTTGCAACATACCCTCCAACATATTTACTTGCATAATGTAACGATGTCCTGTTCTCTTGTTCGTCCTCTGTAGGTGCAGCCTCCTCCATAGTGAACATGCGTAGGATCACACATCCTACTGTACAACAAACGCTGGCAGGCAACGCCGTCCTCCCCTGTTTCTTCACCCTTCAGACCAGCTCCTTCAGCCAGCCTTCCCACCTCCTGTGGACTCGCATCAGGGCACCAGCAAAAGGAGAGGGTGCTCCTCTGGAGCAGATTGTGCTCTCTGCTAAAGGTAACACAGAGACACGATGACGTGGTCTAGCTGTTAATTATTATAGTGGGTCACTCTACTTCTCTCAGTCAGATAACATTTCTTAGAATGCTTAGAAAGTGCACGTAAAAGGTGCTCAATATTTCCATATTAATAGTAAAATGTCATCGTTAAACGTCACCTGATTTAATGAACCTATTTAATGAATTAATCTGAAGGCCTCACAAGTAAAACAAATGACCAAGAACTGACAAAAGAAGCTCCTGGAATTAAAGTGAGATAAATCTTCGAAGTAGAGATTTTCCGCTGTACTTGTAAATGCTCCAAACCTCCCTGAGTGGAAGGATTTTTAGCAATGTCATTGCTGGCACAGATTGAAGTCATCTATATCAGGCCCCTTGAAAGACTTGGTGTCATTCAGTTCATTGTTTTGGTTTTACAACCAGCAAATTTACTGTTTTGGTTCAGTCTCACCGCTAATCAACCTGGGTTTCAAATGTAGAAGGCAGCTGTTTTCAGTGAAAAGGCTCTAAAAAGTTTACTTTAAATGGAACCTCACAAACTAAATAAAATTGTTGATACAATTTTAAAGTTTTTGAAAACGTTTGATATTCTTTCTTCTACAATGCCAAATGTTAATGACAAATAAAGAAACTCTTAAAGGTAAAGTCAAAAATGAAAAAAACTGAGCTACTCTGCTGTGATCAAAGTGATCAAACCACACCATTCAAGTGTTGAATTTTGATTGGTCCACAAAAGTATGTGACATCACATTGTTCCAAATGAGCCCCGCCGTCCTCCAACCAGTGGGAAAAGCAAAAACAAAAGTACAAAAGTTGTTTGTGGGAAATTTATGCTTTATCGCTCAAATCTGCAGGATGCCAATAGACACTTATAATGAAGAAACCTCTCTTTCTCTGCCAAAGGTGATGTAATCAAGGTGAATAAGGCTTTCAGTGGCCGCGTCACGCTGCCAGGATACACTGCCAACCCTCTGAATGCTACCATGGAGATCTCCAGCCTCCGGACCAACGACTCGGGCACTTACCGCTGTCAGGTTGTCCTGGGTAACGAATATGAGCGAGACACGGTGCCCCTGGTGGTCTCCGGTAAGTGCAGCAGCCGCTCATTGTGAGAAAAGTTTAGTGCCCTAACTCCCTTAAGGACACATTTTGTGTTTTATTGCATTCCAGGATTGCTAATCAGTTAGATAATGGTAGCCTGAAAACAGGAGCTCTGCCAACCTTTCTCAGCTTTTTTGTTTAATTAAACATTAATAACATTGATTCACCATATCAATATCAAAATGACTGACTTAATTAATGTAGCCCGCTGCTCTCTGTGTCTGTGTTGTTTTTTATCTAGTTTTTCACTCGAGTGATTGTGTAATTCTTTTAGTTAAAGAGTTTAGACTGAATACCAATGATCACTTTTCTGTGTGCCCATCTGTGAAGTTTCAGCTGAAACTCGCATAGTATTAGATCGATCTGTTTGTGGCCACAATAACATGTTTACTGATTACCTCCCACTGATTTATTGGTTTTAAACTCGGCTGTGTTGGTGTATCTCTTAAATAAATTCACATCCATCTCATCACATGTCCCTGCGTGTACCTGTATAGGTCTGGTGTTTCACTACCAGGCTCCCAGCACCAGATACGCCCTCTCATTTGCCGATGCTCAGCGGGCCTGCCAGGAAAACTCGGCTGAGATGGCCACACCGGCCCAGCTGTGGGCAGCGCACTCTGACGGCTTTGCCAGCTGTGCAGCCGGCTGGTTGGATGATCAGACTGTCCGGTGAGGAGACGTTCAATAACTTCCTTCTGTTTGTCACCTCACCCTTGTTGCTTACTAGTTGTTCCGCTTTATATCAGGGCTGCAACTAACAATTATAGTCAGTAGCGATTGATCTGCAGAATATTTTCTCAATTGATTGATTAGTCCAGGTTTTCATAAACAAATTACTTTTTTTGCTGAACCTTGGATATTTAATGGAACCCATTCATTTAAAAAACATTGTTTAAAGGAATAGTTCAACACATTTATTTCTTGAGTTAGATGAGAAGAATGAAAATACTCTCACATTTGTATGGTTAATATAAAGCTAACATGTTAGCGAAGCTTAGCAAGACTGGCTGGAAACCGGTGGAAATAGTGTGCAAGTAGATGATTTTTATCTTTAGACAGAGCCAGATCCCCCTGTCTCCAGTCTTTATGCTAAGCTAAGCTAACTGGCTGCTAGTGGTCAACCCGTTCTCACTCCCAACATGTCAAATAACGCAGCTTGGTCTCTGCTGCTCGGCCTTTGACACCGTAACTCATTGAGGGGAGGTGGATGGATGTCTAACAAACACAGGACTTATAGGACGCCGCTGTATGTGTCCCGTGCGAAACCAAAAGTTAACGTTGACATTTTGTGACGTGTCGCTAGTCAGTCAAGGTCAGCCACGCTCTTTTCCTAAAGTGGTTTTGTAGCCTAAATCTAAATTCCTGTAAAAAGTTTATTTTGTAACAAGCAAATATTGACCCAGAGTGGGACAACGACCTTCATAGTTTGAAGCTTAGTGCCACTGACCGAGCTGCATTTTTTGATGCAATGTTGTGTGTTGGAGAAATTTATCATACCGTTCTTAGTTATAACTTGTATCACTAAACCTGCATATAATCTTAACCCTCTTCCCATATAATATGAAGACATTTGCTTTGTTTCGTGTACAGTTTGTTCATCTACTGTCAATTAATATTCAGTTCTTCTGTTTTGTAACTTCATCTGCTTCAGATTCATGTTCTTCTTTTTTGCTGCTGATTGTATTTCAATTTATTTTAATCTCTTGCCCTTTAAAAGAGATTAATAATTCGAATTTATTCTTAACTGACATTTAAAGTCTTGAAAATGAGAACAAACACTTTGATATGTGAGCTGAGATAATGTTCATACGGGAAAATGTCCACAAGACCTTGTCACTTATTTCCTATAATTTGTCAAATAAAAGGTTCGTTCCCGTTTATGATGCCCGCATGGTTTTCTTCACAGCTATTCGGTCCAGTTGCCAGGGCTTGGTTGCTATGGACACAAGGAGTACTCAGCTGGAGTGAGGAACTATGGGAAGAGGGACCCCAAAGAACTGTTTGATGTGTACTGTTTGGCAAAAGAACTGGATGGTATACACACACACACACACACACACACACACACACACACACACACATGCACACAAAACACATAAAAATAGCACCACACATCATATTCTGCTGCAATATTAAAGGACCGGTGAGAATCTTTTCATTATTTTTAAAGTTCAATAAAGTGAAAAACCAAAGAAACTTGCTTTTGCAACCAATATTAATCCACGGTTGAAAGTAATACATTCATCAATTACACCTGTCTGAGCAACCTTTGCTTAAAATCAAGCCTTTTAAAAAAATGAAACTATATACATTTGTTCTGTTTTTAAATATTTACGTCTAGATAACATAACAAAGACATAATATCACCATCCTTATCCTTTACATACCAATATAATTATTATGTGTGATGTCAACATGTAATTTCAGTGCTCAACCCATGCAAGTGTTTTCCCGCTAGAAATCCGACAGACGTCCTCTTGACAAGTTCATGTCTCATGTCTCCGTACTCCAGGTGAAGTCTTTCACTCCGCAGTCCCGGGCAGGCTGTCTCTGCCGTCGGCATCAGACCGCTGTGTGTCCCTCGGCGGGCAGCTGGCCACAGTGGGACAGCTTTATCTGGCCTGGAAGGCCGGCCTGGACAGCTGCGCACCGGGCTGGTTGTCTGATGGCAGCGTGCGCTACCCGGTGACCTTGCCTCGCCCGGACTGTGGAGGGAGCCAGCCAGGAGTCCACACCGTCGCACCCAACAGCACTGCGGACAACACCACCATGCTATATGATGCGTACTGCTACAGAGGTACCTTAAGATATATATATACACACACAGACATATACATATATATACAGTGAATGTACAGAATAATCTCAATGATCATAACCATATGAAATAATGCTTCACATCAACATTAAATTGAAATGTGTGCAGGCTGAAACATTACAATATGGATACATGTTATGGCTGCCACGTTTTCGCTGCATTATCATGGCCAAAACAATTCACCTGAACAATATCATTGCTAAATCTATAGAACATTTAAAATAAACAAATAATGCTATCAGTTCAAATTCATATTCATCTTTAACTTTGTTTATTGAGCATTTCGTGTCTTTTGTTGGCAAATGAATTACACTCAAAATACGAGTGTAGGTGGAGAAAGACTCTTATAATAGTATATAATACATCATATATATATGATTTAAGAGGTGCTGCAGTATTTACGTTATATCATCATATGTGTATTATTCACATGATGTCAATATTTCATTTTTTAAATATCCTGCTTGTCATCAATACCGGTCTATTGCGACAATCCTTAAGCACTCTTAACAGAGGTGTTGATGTTACTGTGGAAGCTTTGAGTGCAATTAGTTACAATCACAGTAAATGTCATTGGCACTGTTGTAGCTATGGCAACAATAATGTCTTATGTGATCTATCACACGGTCACATGTTTGTCTGCTGGATTGAGAGAGAAAAAGAGAACAGGATGTGTTGAAGTTAAAGAAGCTCAGCTTGTGTTCTCTGTGTTGACTGATATTGGCCAATTTCCGCAAAATTAAAACACAGCAAACTTTTTGGTCCAACTTCGTAAGATCCTTCAACAATAGCCATGTGAACGAGCAAATCTCCTCAACGTTTTTCTCAGGCAAAGTGGAGAATTCAGGCTCCATCTCTCAGATCTACACCTCCCTGTGGAAGCCCTGGAGCTACCTCGCAGGCTTAAGTGATGCTGACTCCACAAGGACGGGCAGTCCAGACGCGACTACACAGCAAACCACCACTACCGGAGGTTTCACATTTCTCTACCTTGAGCAGATCTGTAACAGCATGGACCAGCTGATTAATCAGAGGATCAACCATCCAATCCGTAAACACAAATAGAGTAGGACTGTACTTACAATAGCTATGTTTTTGCAAACTCATCCTTGCAGGGTCCACAGATGCCGGTGATGTTTCACCATCAAACTGGACAGGATCGATTGAACTAGAAGACGTGGCCTCCGTCCGCAGCACTGAAGCATGTAAGGCTGCTTTCTAATATTGAATCGATTATTGATCGCAACAGAATGTAGATGTTTGCTTATAATCCGACTGATTGTGTCCTCAGCCTCAGACCCCTGGTCCTCAGAATCTTCAGGGTCATTTGTGACCCTCCGGCTGATCCCAGGACAGAACCTCTTAGACTGGGGAGAGCCGCTGGAGCCTGGCCCCGACTCTGAGGAGTTTCTCCGACCGCCGGTCAACCCTACTCCTGCTGACAAGAAGGTGGGTCCTGGTTCAAGCTTTTATTTTGAAATTTAACAAACAAGAATAGCATCACTGGGTCAGCTAACTTTCCGTGCGTCCACTTTATATTTTTAAGGTGATCTCAAAGATCATCAAGTCCATTTGGAAGCCTTGGAACTACCTGGCGGGGACTGGAGATGAGGAAGGAACCCAAGCACCAAGACAAGCAGGGGAAGACGAAATGGCCACGAAAAAGACAGATGATGGGTCAAATTCATCCAGTGCAGCATCACCAAGTGAGTGGACTTATATAACTTGTATGGTCGATCATCTAGACTAGAGTAACCTCCCTGAGAGAGCTTATGAGTGAATACATCTCTGAAAAGAGGATAACGGAGGAAAATCTGTAAAAAAGCAAAACAGAAATTAAGTCAATTCAGTTGACACAACTGACATCTTTGAGTATACTACATTTTTTAACTTTTCCAGTGTTAACACAATCCAGTACACCTTATTATTAGCACAGTAAGCAGTCTGGAAAGGACCACGGTCACAGATTTTGAGTTATAAAGCAACCAGGCTTGACGGCAGTGTATAATTATGAGCATGTACAGTATTCTGAACATATTGCTGTTGAGGCAGTAATTGGTCTGTGATGTTGGGGAAACACAACAGGATGGTACATTAATTGCAGTACAAGGAAGCCCCAGGAATGAAGATCATTAGAGAAACACAGAATGAATAAGGCGTAACTGGGAGAGCAGACGCCTTGCAGTGAGGAGAACAAAAGGAGTGTGTCCAGCATCACCTCTTTCTTTGTATGAAAAGTATTGTATAAATAAAGTGACATACATTGTATGTATATATAAAACTTCCAAAAAGGAAGCGCTGGTGTTTCCTCACTTACTGCCCCCCCCCCCCCCCCCCCGGCAAGCCTCCTCGCTCCTCAAGATGGATTTTAGGAATTGAGACGTCCTTCAAGATGGAGCACTGACAATGATTTCCGGGTCACAAGCTGGAGGAACGAGGCACAAAATCGAGAAATGAGAAAAGCCCCAGGTGTGACAGCTGACGAGCTCCAGCTGGGATTTCCCTAGTATTGGGATACAATATAAATAGTTAAAAAAAAAAAATTGTTGGTACGAATAAAATGGTAACACAAACAAACGCTAGTATAAACACTGATATTTATCTGATCAGCTTAATAAGAAAGGAATTACTCATACCCAAATGAGCAGGACATTTATTTAAAAGTCTCCTATCAGGGCTTTAGATGTAGTATTATTATAATTATATTATTTTATTCGATAACATGTGAAAATAATGTATACTTTTTGTATTTTTAAACTGACCATTACTTAGCAATAAAGCTAGAAGTTTTAGGGAAGACAAAGGTAATGAGTCCTGTATTTCATAAATCTGTGGTGATTTATTTCAAAATTATTGAAGACTACTTTGTACAAAATGCAGCAGCTAGGCTCTTCACTAAGGCTGTAGATCTCATATCACTCCTAGCCTTGCTGCATTGGCCGCCAGTCAAGTTCAGGACTGATTTAAGATTATTTTAATCACTTATAAGAGACTCCTTGGCCGAGCCCTGTCAACGTCTCCGAGTCACTAAATCCTTACACCGCCGAGCGTCCACTTAGGTTGTCCAACCAAAACCTGTTGGCTATACCCTTGCCAAACGCGAAATCGATAAACATCTAGAAAAGTTGGCTTTTCTATCATTTCATATCATTTCATATCATTTCATTTTTCTATAATATATATGTGGGGTTAATAGTTGCTGTATACTTTGTGTGTTCTTAAGTGTATTTGCTTTTTCTTGTATTTTGTGTTTTCTTTGTTACTCTAAGCACTTTGTGTTTAAAAAAGGTGCTATGTGAATACAGTCTTACTTACTTACTTACACTGGAGGGGTACAGATGTTAACAAATTAAGGAAAAAGCTAACTACATTGATCCAGAATAACTATGGGGTACATTTGTGTTTTTACTTCGGGACAAACTGTAGACTACAGACTTTATGTTACTGTGTATGTTGTAAAGTAGGCCTACGACATTGAATCGGGTGCAATACTGTACTTAAAGCGGTCTTCAGAAGCCTGAGGTGGTTCAGCTTTATGTGGATTGACGCTGCTGTTACACAAGATGAGTTTCATTACAGTAGAGTTATGATGAGGTTTCTACATTAAATCAGGTCTCTTTCAAAGAGAGAGATGATGGAAAAAGAGTTAAATCCAACTCATCAAACTGTAGGCTACTCCTCTTTCCTGTCTCTGGGTGCAGCAGGTTTATCTGTATGTGATTTTATGAGGATGAAAGTGGTTTCCAAATGGCAGGCATCCATTTAGTGTTTGTTAAAACTGTGTTACAGAGTTGTTGATTTAATTCTGAGGCTGTGGTGGTCTTTAGTTTCACTCTGTTTCACCTGACTGCATTTGTTTTTGTCTTAATGTGGGTGCAGAGAGGTTTTAAACCTTCACCTACGTCTGTGTTGTCTTTGTCATTTGTTTATTTGTTGTAGTTAACAGTGGCTGTTTTAAATAAACTGTTCCTTTAAGTGTCAAGTCGAACATGCCTGAGCTTTCAGGAAAAATAAATGGCATTTAATCTGCTGTAATTACAACTTCAAGTCAGAAGTTACTCTGATATGACATGAACACGGCGTTATGTTATGTTAGGCTCACAGTGCTGAATGTTGTGTGTTTCAAACAAGCACTTTCTGCTGATTGGCAGTGAGACAGGTGAGTAATGAAATGTTTGCCATTGCTTATCGATCGCTACTGTGTTCAGTGGTCATATCCCTGTGACAATAATGCATACATACTGTATTGGGAAATGTTCAGACATTTATTTTAAATGTTTTTCTTTACAGTGTTCACAGAGGTTTGCTAGCTGACCTCATTGAAGTGTAGACGGTGCTGGTACAGTGATAGAGGAAAAACAGCTGACGGACAGCTCAGACAGCTTAGAAGTGTTGGTTTTGTCTCCCTTGGCAAAGCAAAGTGAATCCATAAGAAGATTTTTGCTTTGTTAGTCACTCTTGGCTTTGTTTTTTGCAGTATTCTCTCTGTCTGCAAAATTGGACCCCTGACTTCACGCGTTCTTTTCTTTTTTATTTGTTTTGTGCCCTCTGCAGGTTTGTTTTCCTGGGGCAGTTCATGGTTCAACAGCACCACAAGGGAAAATTCTACACCACCCAGTAAAGAATCTCCCACTCGTCTGGCATCTACTTTGGCCGCCTCCAGTAACTCTATGACTACAGAGAGCACCAAGAGCTGGGAGACTTCAGATACGCACACGTCCACCGCCTCCAGCTCTGCACCCGGAATCACCTCATCCAAAGGGGAGACATGGGTCCGTGTTGAATCAGCGACCACAACCCAGCCGGGTGACAAGAGGGAGGAGACGGTAACCTCCAGAGGCAGCGGTAGAGGAGGCAGAGGAAGAGGGAAGAAGAACAGAGGGGAGGACAGGAACAGGGGAGAAGAGAAGGGGAGAGGAGAGGATAAAGGGAAAGGAGAAGAAGAGGGGAGTGGAGAAATCACTGGAGCAGAAGCAAAAGGGGAGATACAAGTTTCACGTCGACCAGCTGGAACAAGCAAACCAAGAGAAAGATCCAGAGAACGATCTAGAGACAGGGGTCACAGGAAGGGACAGTCCACCACTACCGCTTCTACCACTACTACTGCTAGTCCTCTGGAGCTCACAGTGATGACCACAACTGGGTCGGAAAGGGCTGACTTATCTACATCTGAATCCCCGTCCACCTCACCGGCAAAAATCCCATCCCCATCAAGCTTACCAGATCCATACCAAACCCTCTCCTCATCTCCATCACCTTTGTCCTCTGTTACTGCGTCCCCATCTCCCTCCTCCCAACCATCCCCATCTCAATCCCTGTTTGAATCCCAATCCCAATCTCCATCCCCATCCCCGTCTAGTCCATCTTCCTCCTCCCCATCCCCGTCTAGTCCATCTTCCTCCTCCCCATCCCCATCTCCACCCACTTCCTCACCTTCATCCAATTCCCAAACCCCATCCCTCTCGACCTCACCATCATCCCCCCGTTCCCCATTTCAAACTGCCGGATCAGGAGACCCAGCTCCATCTACTCGCTCAGACATCCAGGACAGCTCCACTAAGTCCCTGACATCGTCCCACTGGATCCCAGTGGAGAAAGCACTTCTGAACAGCTCTCTGGATCATCCTCCATTACTGTCGGGACCCCCAGATGTGGAGGAGCCTGCTTGGTCTCACGCTGTGGGGTCAGGGGCCCTGTTACCTGGCAACATGGAGGAGGAGAGCAGCAGAGGCGGAGTCAACATCAGTACCGTAACTCTCAGCCCAACAGGTTAGCGTTGTATGCCTGTTTTCAGATGTTTTGTCATCCATGTATCTGTATATTCATTGTAATTAATTGATATTATTCTACAAAAAACCCAATTTTGATTTAATAGGCTTCAGTGATAATTCAGATTTTATGCAATGTGGGTCTTATTTTTGTAGTTTTGACCACCGCTTCTATTGCCAATAGTAAGAATGTGTAAACCATATTGCTTTTCTGCAAAGATGCTAAGATAGCTGTTGATTTTTTAAATTTCTCCAAATCAGAGTTTGGCTACTTGTTGAAGGATGAAATGTATATTTCTTGCGGAGTATTTTGATGAAAAGATCGATCTAGCCCGGCGCAGTCTGAAAGTAACAAAATCTATATCCACCACCGGTCAAGAAATGGATCGGCACATACCCCTGTTAGGCTTTGCACCACGAATAAGGGCATCTGCAAATCACACTGTGCTTATTCTATATTGAACAACAACACGGAGGCACCTACGGTCCGAAACCACGACGGTTTGCTAGCTACTCCATTTAGCCTTGACAAAGGCAGCACGTGAGATCTACTCCCTCTGTTCTTACCTTTCACAATAAATGCCCTTGAAATATTCCCTGTGTAACTGTTTACCAGAGGAAACTCAAATTCACTCAGTATCTTACGGTAGCTCAGGCTATCCAACAGTTTGCCTCAGACAGACTGTCAGGCGCTGCTGTAGGTCAATAGGATCTAGTTGGTCCCCTGCCTACGCAAATCTATGAGAACATTTTGTTGAAAACAGTTTCAAATATGCACCGCTGCTGGTATGAATAACTTTGATGCAAAATATCCACAGCCGAGTATTTTGCATTTTTGTGTTTATTTGTCACGGCCTCCATGCGTAAAGATGAATTGATGGTGTGACTGTTTGTGTGTCTTGCTTGCTCACACTTGGGTGCATCAATGTGCCTACATGTCTCAGGATTTACTTTGGTAGGTTCACTGTTATCATAACTGATAGGAAATGAAGGCAGATGAAAGTAAGACCCGAGTTGTAAATATGTAAGTATGCTTTAATATTGCCTTTTCATTTCCTCCCCTGACCTCGCCACTGGCATATTTATTCAAAAAACTCAGTGTTTATTCCCTTGGCTACACACCTTTTATTCCCACCAGAAGCAGAGACCACATTCCCGCCACCACACAATCTGTTGATTAAGTCTGCAGCTCATGTATTTCTCAGTGAAGCTCCTGGCTGGCCACCTGGTTTACTTATTTTTTTGATAATGATAATAAGAGCTCACACAGAGAACATATATCACCTGGCGGCCATCATCCTATCACACATTTCTTTATGGTGATTTATTTTACTCCCTGTGAAAGCGGCTCATGTCTGTGGCAGATATGGCTCAGCTCGAGTATGAGAGTGGAAAACAGCTGCAAAATGTATCGACAAGAAGCCGAGGGCAACCATCTGGGCTTCTGGTGTACAGTATGAGGGTTGATTGATTGACTGACACCCTGGAGTCATGCAGGCAGAAGGCCATAAACACACTAACACACAGTGATATCTTTGCTACACAAACAGGAGAAGTGGATGGATGCACTTGAGATTCAACCACAATAGTGGCTTCCATCTCTCTCTCTCTCTCTCTCTCTCTCTCTCTCTCTCTCTCTCTCTCTCTCTCTCTCTCTCTCTCTCGTCTCCAGTTCAGTCCCTTGTGGTTGGGTTTCATGGTGGTGGTCAGTATTTTCTCTCCTGACTGGATCAAGGAGCACTTCATCAGTCAGTTAAATCAATGAGGACAGAAAAAAAAGAAGCCTTGGGTTAGATTCAAGGACCTTCAGGAGCAAAGCAAATTGATCAAAGCAAAAACAAACACATTCAGACACACAAGGATTCAACACAATGCAGTCACCTTTCTTTCCATTTTCTGATCTTTTTTAAAAACAGAGACAGTGACATTTTTATCACAGCATCTTTCTGTTACACTTAAATTGCAGATGGTTTCTTGTTCTTCTTCCTCTTCGTGCTTCCCTGCACTCACAGAAATGCCAACGCCCTGTGAGGTTTAAATTGCTTATCGGAAAATCATATTTCCAAAGTGAACCATATTTCCACTGTAGCTTTTATTACTCGAAGCAAAGGCTACGTGTGATGTGTGGATTAATACTTTAAGGTATCCCAACGTTGCCTCTGCCACTTATCATCTTCCTGTGCTGTTTCTGTAAACTTATTAGTTGGATTTAGCTGTTGCCAGCTTATTGTTGTTGTTTGTGCCGGTGGTGTCGGCCGCTGTGCAAAGCGAGGGACAGTCCACTCTGTCAACTCCTTCTACCGACTTCTATTGATTTTTCTGCACCACTCGCTTTAATGAACGGCCAATCGCACAGAGTTTATCTTTCACACACACACACATGCTGTAGTAAATCTGCTTGTCATAACAGTTGGGATTTGTCAAGGCGTGCCATGACCTTGACTGACGCGGAGGGTGCGAGTGAACGTCGGCCTGGACTGATGTACATGATTGGAAATGCATGGCTGGTTTTAGCACCTGACTTCAGCAGAATGCAAACCAAGAGCAGAGGATTGGCTCATGGCAAAACTCAACATAAATCTATGGAAGCTATTGAGAAATCTTGCTCTTTTGATTGAAAACCCTTCTTTTTATTATTTTTTTATCCGTCAACATTTATTTTGCCCAACACAGCAGCCGACATCATGATAATTCAGAGGATGTGAGCTGTCGATATCTGCCTCTGGGTAGTTATTGGACAGGATCAGCCTCAAGGCTAATCACAGCCACATTTTCGCTCTTCGTACCGTGTAAACACAAACACACAAACCTACACACATACACACTGTCAACCTCATACACACCACCCCCTCCTAAGCAGTCCTCGGTGTCAGAGAGAGCTGGCAGAACAAAGACTCCCACAGCTGAGCTTTTGCGGCCAGGATGAACGAGTGGTGGTTTCCAAAGACCTTAAGTTGCTATAATGAGCGGCTCGGGGGAGAAACACGTGGTAGTGTGTCAATTGATATGGAAATGTGTAATTGTGGAAGGAGACCACACACACGCACACATTTAGGGGGTGAATAGCGGGGCCGAGGCCCTCAGCGGGAGGTCTGCTCATTTCTGTTGAGGATGGCTAATGTCTGAAGTTCTCACGCTGCCCACTATGCTCGGTGGACTGAGCCAAGTCCTCGCTTTCCATATGGTAACCATGACAACTGTGGCTGTGAGGCGATGGCGAGGTTGAGGCTCTCTGGCTTCTGATCCCTTTGAAAAGAGACAGAGTGTGAAATGGATATGCTTGTGTGTTATAACCGCTAGTTTTGACTAAGCTGCATAGCATATTTTTTTCTGAGTCATGCCTTTTTGCTTTTCATTTAAAATTCTAGAAGTGGTGAGAGTGGAAAATTGTGTTAAAACCATCTGACTTCAGAAGATCACCATGGACATAAATATTTAAGCTTTATTCAGCTGGTGAGCTTCGATACACATGTTTTGTCCTCGGCCAAAATTTATCCCATCTACACACAGAAAAAGCATTCTCCTGTACAGTATCACCAATCAACTCCCTCATTTTGAATCCCAACATTCCCCTCCTCCCTCCATCCGTCTGTCTCTTGTAGACGAGTTGGATCCCTGCGTGACAAACCCGTGTCTGCACGGAGGAAAGTGCCTCCCGCAGGGAACGGGCTACAGCTGCTACTGCCCACAAGGATACACTGGGGAGAACTGTGAGATTGGTGAGTGATGCCTACACAAACACACACTCATACACGCACACATCCCACACAAGCACACACACACATGCAAGTATCCACACATAGTCACGATAATGTCAGCCCTGCCTTAATACATATTGACGTAAGGCTCTCCAATGGCCTATTGGCAGGTCAAAGGTCGAGCTGTGCGTCACAGTGAGGGAGGACTTATAATGGGGGCTGGGGTCAAAGGTTATAATCAGACCTTCGACAGCAGGGCGATGATATTGGTCCTTCACTGTCAAACTATTGGGAGCTTTCACTGCCGAGGTTCTTCTTTACAAACTAAATTCCTGTAGTAGTAGTCACATGGAGCAAAGAAATAAGTATCTGCTTACAGTCAGTTCATTTTTTGAGCTCAATTGATTTCTTGTCCCTGCAAAAATACCTAACGGTTAAAGGATTTCTACAAAAATAAATAAATTGTTCCTCACCCGAAGGCCTTTATGCCCAACAAACTTCGCAGAAATCCATTCACAGAATTTGATGATATGTTGCTGACAGAAGCAGCAACTAACAGAGGAAGGAGGACATATATCATTGTTCAGGTACAAAGATGGCTGAGAGGTGCTGATCACTGTCGTTTGTGGTTACACCTTCAGAGGTTAGAGATAAGATTCATTTTACTACAGGAGGTCAGGGCCAGCAGACACACAACCTATTGTGACCTGCATGAACTGCAAGACAAAGAGGGACTGACAGAATCTACATTCTAAATCTTCTCGATCAATTCTTCTTTATCTACATGCAACTTCCTCCCTCTCTCTGTCTTCGGGGTGATTCCCCTGTTGTTCTTCCTATCTGTTTGGCTGTAGCACAGTAAGGTCAGGTCTGAATTATGTGGTGTAACTCTATGTTATGTGATAAGATGTGATCCTGTGTCTTCAAGGTGAGAATGAACATCTGCAAATAACCAGCGTACACTGTGGTCAGTGGGTGCACCTCAAAACTTGACCACAAACGGCAGATGCGCATTACGCCTTATATCGATAGGCTTTATGCCGCATGTAAACGAAATCTTATGGGTACCAACAGCATTGTAAAGATAACAGACCAATAATCACATTTGGCTTATTATAGCTGAAGTGGAAAATGTATTGTGCAGGCTCTGAAAAGACATGCTGTCTCATCTCCACTCAGCATCTCAACGACAGGACCTGCTGCCTCATGAGCCTCTTGTACTCCTTTGCTTTTTGTTGGATGGTTAATAATATAGAGCCAGGCAGGAAATGACTGGAGAGACAGTGTCACATAACATACAATAAATGTTGACCGGGCTTCAACATCAGAAGATGGTGTTTCTATGGTTTACATTTCAATCATTTCAACAGTGGACCTACTGCAATCAATTTGAGCAATACCACATAACAAGCAGCAGCACACTAGCATACATGAAACACAGCCATGGACTGTCAGTATTTCTACTGCTATTTATTGTTTAAATAATTTCCCCTGATCTAAAGGCCCATGACAGACCCAGATGTATTCACTCACTTCTTCTTATTAGACATCTTCTCAGGACTGGGCTTGAAAGGCCGTTTTCATAGGAGAAATTGTTTATTGTTAGTAGTGCTTTCTGTACTGTGACTATTCTAAATGTCTGTAGTTTGTGTAAGACCCATGATTCTGATCCGCTTCAGATTTTAATGCTACACTCGACCAAGTCTCATAAAAACCAGGCCAGTATTTTTCCCAAAATCCTGCTAACAAACAAACAAATAAAAGAAAACTAAAGCATGACCTCCTTGGGGGAGGTAATGCGTGAAACACATACAGTAACACATTTTTGTTTTGTTTTATTAGCGCCATAAGACTTCCCAAAATCCATATCCATATAATAAAAAGTGTGACATCAGAGGTCAAGAAGCTACAAGCTTATACAACAAACCTTATATATATATATATATTTAACACAGTATATATATATATACATATATATATTTAAAACCGTCTTGGGCTCTACCTTTAAAGTTTACCGAGTGCCAAGTTTTATCTGTTCAGTGTCACAGAAAGATGGACGGATGGAGAAACATGGATGGACAATTGAACTGACAGCCAGCAGCTGATGTGTGGGTATGCTGGAGGGCTTTGTTATGGATTTGCAGAATTTGCAGTATTATCTCTCTGAGGAGCAGCTTCCCCTCTGCATAATGGTTGAGAGGGACGAGCGGATCAGACTTTTTGCGTTGAACAACAAAGAGCTGGACTGATTTTAAAGGAGAGAGTTGATGGCGTGTGTTTAACTATGAACTAACACATTGAGACGTCATTCAAGGTCGTCATTAGCTTTTTTCATATTTATATAACAATATTAAAGTTATAAGCTAGGTTTTGGTAATACACAAACCATTTAACATTTTTTTTTATGACAAGTTTGAGGCCTGAGGAATTACATGTTCTTGTTTTCTCATGCGTTGAGAAAAAATAAATGTGAAAAAAACTTACTTGGAAATCCAATCTCTGCACTTTTCGGTTAAACACATTCATGTGTGATTATTTCCAGATAAATTCTCTCTTGTGGAGATTAAATTCACAATTTGAATTGAGTTCTACCCACATGGTTTAATTTCATCTCTAATAAATCACGTTGGTACATCTAAGTTTTTTGTAAGTATAAGATCTATTTAATACCAAATTGTAATGTCACAGTGTTATTCCTCTATTAAAGTTGACATTTTCAAATTCCACACAGAGTGGCTTTCAGGGATTTAAACCAATGAACCAAGCTGTCAAGGAAGACTACTTCTTATCTTCTTAAATTGCTACGATCTTACGGACAAACAACATTGTTTGATCGATCGCTCAACTTCAAGCCTGTTGAGAGGAAACACACGAGCAACAGTTTTTGCTGTTGGATTAAAGTTAGATCAAACATTAAACATTTTAAAGAAAAAGTTAAATCTAAAACAAATTGGATTAGAAAAACAAACTTAATTTGCCTCACTTGTACCCTGAAACATGCTTTATTGACAAACCACAATTTAGTTCAGATTACAAACTAAGCCTTATTGCAACCAACCCTCATTGTGTGTAGTGACAACACTCTGAAGCAGATATTTCATGAGGCTAAAGGTCATTCTAGTTTGATCTGTCTGACACATTTAGCTCTTTACAGCCACTGACTGAATGATTAAAATGTATAAGGAGCTTTGTTTTTGCTCTCTTGCTGTGAGTTTTAATAGATTTCTGCAGTCCTGGGGTATATCTATTATTATGGGTCCAAAACAAACCCCCCAGTGGTGAGAGAAAATGAGATGCTCTCTGTTTACAATGATAAAGTGATACTCTATCGATCCCTGTGAGGAGATGTTCCTTTTTCTTGTTTTTTTTCAGAGAGGTTAGACAGCACTGTAGCACAGCAGCGCTGGAGCTGGCATCTGTCTTTGCTTCTTCTGCATTGTGGATGGCTGCCAAAATGGGGGCCTCGAACCTAAATCCTCTGGTCAGGTTTCTCCTCACTGCTGATTAGACCACCAAATTTATAACTGCTTTAAAGGAAAAGCAATGCAAAGTGCTATTTCTCCCTCATGCAGCCTTTTTGTAAATGGAGACAAAGGACAGGAGACAAAAGAAGAGATTAGACATAAATCAAGTCAACCTTACGCTCTTTACTGTAAATGCATGAAGAAGGATGTAATAACACTTGAAGTGTCTTCCTCAGTGAGAGAATGAGGACAAATAAGGAAGGTAAAGGGGATTGTCTGTATTCTCCTCACACTCACACTGTACTCACCAAAATGGACAATTTCACCATTCAAAATCAGGACTAAAGAGTTTGTTTCTCTCTTTATGAACAACATGATCAGCAGAATACATCCTGTTAATTTGAACTCTAATGAGATATGCAACCCTTGCTGCTTTATTCCTTTTTCACAGATGTTGATGACTGCCAGTCTGAGCCATGTGAAAATGGAGGCACTTGCATCGACAAGATTGATTCATTCCTCTGCCTTTGCCTGCCCAGCTATGGAGGAGACACGTGTGAGAAAGGTGAGAATGAGAACACTGCATCAACAAATTCAGCACATTGTCGTATGTGCAGCCACAGCGGCGAACTTGCTAAGATACTCGGTCATCTTGCAGTAAAATGTTTGTTGCAAACTGTGCTGGTGAAAATGATCTTGATCAGTGTGCAGCGTCTCTGTTACAGCTGTATGTCATAACACAACATCACAAAGATGCATCTCTAAGCAGTGTGTGTGTGTGTGTCACAGGCCTACAGGTTAACAGATAATGACTGAAAGTCTGCAGGCACAAGACACTGTTTTCCAAGCAAGTCTGAAGTGTTTGGTGTGATAGTAATACTTTTTTTGTGGTTATAGATTATTGCTGTACCTGTATGATCTATTGTGTGTAGTTTAAAGATGCCCTGTGGAGTTTTCTTGCTTCCCTAAAATGGATCAAATGGAAGTAGGCAAGCAAACTTTATTAAAATAGCACTTTTCAAAACAAAAGACAAAAAGTTCTTTGTCAAATAAAGAAAATGGGAAAGAGGGACATTAAAAAGGACAGAGAAGATAATATATAATATATACGAGGCAAGACTCACAAGTGTGTCTGTGTATTAGGTGGCTCTAATCCCCCCCCCACCCCTCACACCCCACACTCAAACCAACATGCACATAAGCGCTGATTCATCACCTCACTGTTTTAGCCTCCTCCAGCTTCAGATCTGCTCTCCATGTGTGTGTGTGCGTGTGTGCGTGTGTGTGTGCGTGCGTGTGCGTGTGCGTGTGCGTGTGCGCGTGCGCGTGCGTGTGCGTGTGTGCGTGTGTGTGCGTGTGCGTGCGGGCGTGCCATAAAGTAGTAATTAGAATGAATGAATATCTAACCTGTGCTGTTATAAATTAATACACTGGCTCTGATGTTATTAATGAATACTAATAGTGCAGACAGAGGGCCACATGTGTTGTGAATTGAAAACGAGCCTGTTTAATTAGTTCATGTATTTTGCCTCTCAAGATGCTAGAGTCATATATTTTTGTCTTTATTTGCCAAATGGGATGCAACGCTCGGTAAAAGAAAGCTTCCTCTCTCCTCCCATCTTACAGAGCATTTTATCTCACTTTGTGTCCCTGCTCTTTAACTACGCTTTTACGTGCCCTTCAATAAATGATCTTAGCTTCTCTCACATCTTCTCTGTTTTCTCTTCATCTTTTCAGATGTAGAAGGTTGCGAGCACGGTTGGAGGAAGTTCCACGGCCACTGCTACAGGTAAAAATGATGAAAAACTGTCTCTGCTGTTAAAATAGATATATTTAACTGCAACCACAGGTGCCTCATCTGTCTGCATTACTCTTTTATACCCTGGAGTTATTCGTGATATACTTACCACAGCGCTCTGTACCATTTAAACTTGTCTTGCTGCGTAAGGTATGAAATATGCATTTTCATATCCACTTTCACTGTCCCACAGGTACTTCACCCACAGACACACCTGGGAGGATGCAGAGAAAGACTGCAGAGAGCACAGTGCTCACCTCAGTAGCGTCATCTCAGCTACTGAGCAGGAGTTTATCAACGGTATGTGTGTATTTCTGTCATAAACAATCTGCAGTACACATCAGACACTTGAATGATTTTTGAATACCAAATGTTTAAATATTCAGAAACAAAATAGAATAAACATATAGCATACATCTCGGATAGCAAAGGGGAGGTGTTATGCATTTAATTGAAACTGAAAACAGTATAGTCACTAAAAGTTAATTTTAGTTATTTCCATAGTCTTTCTGAGTTGTTAATTTGATGTATGATGTCGGGAGAGCATGGAAGACAAAGCAAGACGAGACAGGAAGTCACAAATAGAACGAAGCAGTAGTGAAATAATACAGATAAAAGACGGTGGAATAAACAAGAAGGAGAAGAAAAACAGATCAGTGTATCAACAGTTGTGCTGTTGTCTTTTACAGGTCTGGGTCATGACAATGCCTGGATCGGTCTGAATGACCGCACAGTGGAGGAAGACTTTCAGTGGACCGACAGCAACGACCTGGTCAGTGATCACTTTTGAATTGTGCTGTTATGTGAGAATCTCCAACTCCAACTTTAAGGCCCCTTCAAAGTTTTTGTAAGCATTAAGAAAAACTACATCAGTTATTATTGATTGAAACAATTGATCAGGTTTTATAGAGAGCAGCCTTCCAACAACAGCAGACAACCCACAACTGGCATCAGATTTATGATTCAAATGTTGCTCAATCATTAGCTGGGCAGAAGCATTTCAAACCAGTGAGAAGAGCGCATAGGAAAACACAAATAGAGACATCTTAACATTTCCAGAAAGATTTGTGTTCATAAAGGACCCATTGCTCATAGTAAGATACTTGTTTTAATTTTGAGCATTTTAATTACAATTTCTGAAATCTCATGTGTAATGTAACAATTGTCATTTCCCTGAAAGTGTTCATCATTGCTTTTACAAGGGAAAAGATAGGAGACTAACTCTGATGGTGCTGACAAATGAAAGCAACTGTTTTTGCTGTCGTGCAGGTATATGAAAACTGGAGGGAGAGCCAGCCAGATAACTTCTTTGCAGGCGGGGAGGACTGTGTGGTGACCATTGCCCATGAGGACGGCAAGTGGAACGACGTGCCCTGCAACTACAACCTGCCCTACATCTGCAAGAAAGGCACAGGTACTGAAATCCTGCTGATCTCAATCTAACCAAACAGCACGCAAAATGTGCAAATGAACAATAGCTTGTTTTGCACATTCAGGTCCAGTGTGACTCTCCCATCAAATCTAAGCTTAATCACTTCATAAGGAGAGATTGTTGCTGTCTTCATACATCGTGCTTGTGTTATCTCACTGACCAGCTGGCTACCTGTTAGTCATCATTGCTCATCATCAATTCTTGTGCTCTTTGTGTAGAAAAGATTCAGCGGATGGTCATTTGCATCTTTTCTCCCTTAAAGGTCACAGCCGCAGATGCTCCAAAAAAATTGACAACAAACACAAACATAAGTGAAGATTGTGAGTCAGTCTCAAACCTGTATTGATTTTCGAGAGCAATATCAATCTCAATCTTCTCTTTATTGCCGAATCTCCCTTGGGCTCTCTTACACTTGTCCAGACAGCAGAACCGTTAGTTGCAGTTATTGCCAATTACTGCGTCGTCCACAAATAGGAAATAAGCCAGTTTGCCAAGTTTTCCTAATCGTCTCCCACACCTTCCCTCTGTGACCCGACTCAGCCGACCTGAATGTGAATGCAGCGAGAGCTTGTAGGATGCGAAGAAAGCTAAAGGCTGGAACATGCTGGAGAAACGGAGGATGGTCAGGAGTTAGAAAAGGATGGATAAGGATGGAGGAGGACACGGAGAAAAGGATTAAGTATCTGGCTGCGGCCTCGTGGCTCTGTGGCTTGGCTGTATTCCCTGTCTGCTGCAGAGACCCATCGCCTCCTCCTGGCCTCTCCTCAAATCACATGCAGATACAGCAACAATGCTGCCATCTAGAGGCAAAGCACACCTGCAATATTGAATTTGGTCAATAGCAGTATAGAAAATGCACTAATATTTGTAGTATCTGTACTTAAAAGATTCATAATAAGTGTAACAAGTTGACACTAATATTCTAGCTATTTCATCATGGAGGGTCATACACACCTTTGGCACCATATGCACGTCTGGATTGATGAGAAATAGATATTGTATATACCTCTCATCTCTACGATGGCTTTATTTCATGATTCCCTGCAGTGCTGTGTGGGACGCCGCCCGCAGTGGAGAACGCCCATTTGATAGGTCGGCGAAGGTCACATTATGACATCCATGCAGTGGTACGCTACCAGTGCTCCGAGGGCTTCTTCCAGCGTCACATCCCCACTGCTCGCTGCCGGGCCGACGGGAGCTGGGAGAGACCCAGGATCATCTGCACAAAGTGTGAGTGTTCAATGTCTAGTTTAAACCTTTGCTATGTTTCATGTAAGTAAAGGTTGGTAACGGCACTCAGGACTTAACCAGGCATCAGCTTTTGGTTGCCAACAACGGAAAATATGGTTGCCATTTTTAGTCACCTTATATTTTAATATGTGACGGAGAAGTGCAAAGAAAGCAAGAAACAGAAGATAGTTGTGCATCTACTACAGTACATGTAAGACATAAAACTTGTTTGTTTCCCTCCACGTTTAGCCCGGCGGTCACACCGGTACCGACGCCACCACCACAATCAGCACAACGAACGCCACGGACACAGGAGACACGGAGTAGAGGGACAAAAGGCCAGAGAGGACACACACAGCTACTACTGAACCAAATAACACAACCTTCTTCAAAGGCTAGGTGCTAACCATGGCCCATAAAGAAAGACAGTAGTCCACATCATTTCCATTCCTTTTCCTACTTCTATTTCTACTTTATTTCTCCTGATCAATAAGGTTTTATTACACTAACATACAGTTTATCCCTTCTTTTTTTTTTACCCTGCTAACTGAGGTCCATGCGAACACTAACTATAACACTAACTCTTATTAACGCCTCCCTCTGAAATATCTCGATACAGTAAATCCTCTTCCTGTCTCTGAACTAAAACCCTCTCTGTCGGTCAGACTAACAGCTGTGTGTGAGCGTGTGTGAGCGTGTGCATGTAAGAGAGAAACTTAGAAAAGTGCGGAGTCACTTTTTTTGTTGTCGCAAATATTTGCTTGTTCTACCTGAAAAATGACTCTCATCCTAATGTTCTGTTAGCAAAGCACAGATGTAATTGATGGAAGTTAGCATTCAGTCCCCGGTGATCCTGAGCTTTTTGTATGTGTACTGTAGCTGTTACTTTTTCCATTGAGCCCCTGAATAGTTTGTTTTACTCCACTCACTTGCTTTTTCTAATATTTGCTATTTTTGTGTTATGTTGCTATTTATTATGAATTGTTTGCTAGTGAATATGCTTTCTTTTTTTACTTATACTTCAGAGAGCCAATGTAACAACCTTTTTCTATACCAGTACATAAATCAAACAATCAACAATAAATTTAATTCATCATTAGATTGCATCTAATCTCTGTATTGTAAATATTGTGGTGTTTGTTTTTGGCTGGTCCCTGATCAATAGCTTGACCTTGTCTTGCCCTCTCAGCTAGTGAATATGTCCCATTGACATAGATAGTGAGGATGGGATTACACAATACTTTCTTGAGATAACCACCTGATTGTATCTGAATTGCTAAATACTTTCAATCTTTGCACGGCTATATTTACCTGATGGGTACGTCACTTTTGTTTTTGTCTTTGGTCTCTTTGATATTTGATTGGTCATCCACTTTTTTGGTGTTCTTATGACTTTTTGTCCTGCTGTTGTATTCCATTCTTAATAAAGTGAGAAAATGAACAACAGCATTTCTGGTATTTTTTTAATTTTGTATTTAAGCCAACAAAACATCAACTGGTTTTCGGCTTCACACATGCACATTTTATTAGCGATGCTAGTAACACTTTGATCCAGACTTAAATATCTCGACTGGATGGCTTACCGTAACAATTGGTAGATATTTATGGTCCCCAGAGGATGAACCAGGGGCAGAATTATAATTCCAATGGTTATAACAAAAAGATTCCATACAGCAAAAAGGATTTAGTTCAAATTTACACTTAGAGTACCCTAATATCTGCTCTAAACCTCAAAGCAATATACATATCAAAATATGTATTTATTGTTTAAAAAGAGGCTTTTACATACAAAGTTGTCAAAAGAAGACACTTTACTTTTTCTTAAGATATGATGGTATGTTGGCACTGTTCAGGCACTTACATTGATCAAGAAACTTTTGTGTTTCAATGAAAATTGATGTAAATGTGTTTTATAATATGCAGATATTGATTTGCTGTTCTTAATCCTTCGTCTCTCTCTTTGCAGAATGAAGTGCTTACAACACCAGAACTCACAGTTGTTTTCTTTACTCAGTATTTCCTACAGTACTGGGTTTCTTTTACACAGTTTTTCATTCACTCACGTCATGAAAATAAACACGAGGCGCAATGCAGTTTAAGCTAGCAAAATACACGTAGCCTATTTGTACACGACTGTTTGTTCTACTTCTACATTAATAGTTTCTACTATTTCCCTCCCTTGATCTCGACAGAATCTGCGTTTCCCTTTCTGCAGGCTTGTCGAGCTGTCTCTGGGATATTTAGAAAACTTCAATATAAACCCCACAATTAAATCGGTTTTTCGGATAAATTTATGAGGGTTACACGTCGTCTATGAGAATTTGTTTATTTTTTATATTTACTGCTAATTTTACTTGTGCATCTTGTTTAGTATTTTTTTACTTATTTGTTGCATGTTGGAAATAAATAAATAGAAAATAAGTTTAATCCGATAGTTAATCCACAGAAATCTATTTATGGTTCTTCAATTCTGTGTAAAAAGCCCAGGCAGGCCCTTTGTTATCTGGATATTTATGTTTAATCAATTCATTATTTTTGTAAATCTTTAGTCATTTAAAACCACTTGCATATCCCAGTGTTTTTCGACATGATGGTCTAAAAGCTAATTTTCTATAACTTTATCTCTTCTCTGCCATGACTACAGTCTAATGGGAAAATGTGTAACTTTAAATTACAAAATGGGAATTTCAGACCACAACCTCTGAGAAAGAAGGACAACAATTTCAATCCACCATGTGAAAACGATATGCCATACGAAAATGACACTTTGGAACCAAAAACAAAGAAATGTTTGGGCCATGGACAGCTGACCCGACGTGTCAGGTGATCATTTGTGTGGTTGTGGCTCACCTAAATCCAGGGTCCACCTCTTATCAGTTTGACGAAAGCAGAGTTAACTGACCCAGCAGTTCACAGCACATGAGGCACAATCTGCTCAGGTTGCAACATTAGATCTATGATCAACTTTTGGAAGTAAAGACAGACTTAATCTAAGACATTCACACATGGCTCACGTAATCTGTATCCTATTATAATACAAAAAAGCCCAATTTAATGCTCCATTTTATTTATTGTACAAAAGAAAGTGGCACATGAAACAAAAAACAACACTGAGATGCAGTCACGACAAGAGCTGAAATCGATTAATCTATTAGTTGGTGGACAGAACTATTTTGATAATCAATTAAGTTTGAGGATTTGCCGCTTTTCTCCATTTTATATCATTGTAAACTGAATATTGTTGGGTTTTGAACTGTTGTTCCAACAAAACAAACAATTTGAAAATGTCATGTTCATCATCAAATATTTTATACAATATAAAGGCACCAGGTGGAGTTTTTCCATCATCTAATTATCCGCTTAATTAGCATCGACTATTATCTTCTTTATCAGCAACTTTTAGTTATTCAGCCTTTTAAGCAATCAGTGAATATTTTTCTGAAAAGGTACTTAGTTTTTAAACAATGAAAACTGTCAATTTTAGATATGTAAAAATAAACTTCAAGCTGTGGAGTTGTGGTGTGGATCGAAACAGTGGTGTTGCCAAACTGTATGATCCAGGTCAATAGTCTCAGTTTGGGAAGATACCAACTGGATATCTGCATGAGTCACCTGAAAGCTGATGACAGTCCTCAACTCCATCAACTGCCTTCTTATCAGAGTCCAATAGTTCATGCAGGGAGTGCTACTGCTGCCTGAGGTGACTTATTTTGAACAGTTGAGTGACGTTTTTAGATTTTCTTTGGGTTTTAGGTTAAAAAATTGCGTTTCATGCAGTTTGTGTGACAAAGAGAGTCCCCAGAAAACATGAGCCGTGTCTCAGCGTGAAGTATTCCTCGATAGTTTGTGGCTGGTGTGTGGTCTAGTTCTTCTTCTTCCCGTTGTTGGTCTGTCCCTCGGGAACAGGTTTCATAAAATAAGTGGGGTTGGTGTGGCAGCGCAGGGCCAGCAGAGCCGGCACGGCAGCCAGCAGCACATTTAGGGTGATAACAGGCCACCATTTGTCTGCTGGGACTCGGTATGTGAAGGGAGTGCGGGAGTGCAGAGATGCTCCGATATGGCACCACTGGGTCTGAGAAAACAGCAGGAGGAAGTCAGCTTTTATGCTGTATTTTGCTTTTTCAAGGAATATAAATATAAGTAACAGCAAAGCCATAAACAATCAGTTACCTGAGCCATGGCCCCAGCAAAGAAGATGGTCCAGTCCAACATCCAGGTGCATCCAGGTGTTTTCAGACCATAGGTGAAGACAGTCAGCAGAGGCAGAGCATAGAACAAATACACCAGCATCTGCAGGAGTGATGCACAAAAATATCATTTATCATTTTGAACCAGAATATTGAGTATATCTGGTTTAATGCGGTGTGCTTTTCTCAGGACGCACCATCACCCTCGGAAAGCCAACTGGGTCTTTGAGGTAGGGCTCGTACTGGTAGATGTAGGTGAAACAGGTGTCTAGAGGGCAGTCCAGCACCACCTGGAGCAGAGCAGCAGGAGTGAGTTATAGCATCCGTACTCCACATGTGACCTCACGTCTCAGGGAGTTCATTCAGAAGCAGAAATGTTGGACAGATTCAAAAGCTTCCATGTAGTTTTACTCACAAAGCCTCTGAATATGCAGAAGGCCATTGCTCCAAGTGACAGAATCGATAGAAGCAGGTCAATAGGTCGAGACAGCAGACCTTTCTTCTGCTCCGCTGAAATCTAGTCAACACAGGAAAAATCTCAGTAAATGTGCCATATTCAATCACTTAAATTACTTCAAGTGGTCATTAAAGTCTGACCAGTATAGGCAGATTTGCTTGGACTGCATTTTTATTTGTCTTTATTCATGTTTTTCTTTTTTTTACAATTGAATGCCCAGTTGTTAACAAATACAGGCTAATATCAAGTAAATAAGCACAAATTAGTTGATCCCCTATGGCAGAGGTCCACAACGTGGGGGTCAGGACCCAGACAAGGGGTCGCGAGACTATTATCAGAGTGAGGAAAAAGGAAAAAAACACATAAATGTCTTCACTTTCTCTCTTACTGCAAAGATAAATAGTATACTGATTTACCTTTCGGTCCTCTGACAAAAGCTCAAATGAAACAATCTAAAAAGGGACAAGGGTTGGACATCACTTCTCTATAGATACACATAATATAATATAAATGTCTGAACTGCTGAGATTTACCTTGTCTGCTGGGATGACTGGAATCTCTCTGGGTCGGCTAAAGAGCAGCGAAGCCGCCCAGAAAGGCACCAAGAAGAAGGGGACGTTGCTCCAAAAGGCTGGTCGGATGTTAGACGCGTATTTACCTGCACAAATGAGAAGATCAATAAGAGAAACAGACACAAACAACATGGAGGATGTGATGAATCAAACGTAGGCAGCTCTCACCAATGACCACCCCTGGGATGTGAACAATTTGATGGGCAATTGATGAGCCCGCCCACAGCAGCCCCAGGCTACGATAGGACTTCCTGGATGGACAGAAAATCAACAGGTCTCATCAGACGACTCACTGAACTGGCGGACGGGTTTCTGACGGTGATGCCACAGCTTACCCTTTGAACATGCGGTGGATGATAGTGAGGAAGAGGACCAAGTGAACGATGCCTTCCCAGTAAGACATCATCACAGCATAGGCGGTGCTTAGATGAGGCTCACCCTGAAGAGAAGGCATCACATGATGAATTTTAACTTTAGACATATAAAAGTCTGAAATACAAACCATTATTGAGAAGTTGTCTCAGACAGAGAGGGGGAAGGTTTAACTCAGTGTGGGTCCTCTTACCATCTTTAGGTAGAAACCCATGAAGCCAGAGATGAACCCATCCTGCTCTAAAGCATTAGTCAGGCCCAACATGCAGGTGAAGGACAACTCTGCAAATACTGAACAGACACGAAGAGGCACAGTGAAAAAACAACATCTTTATTTTATTGATTAAAGTGTCTGTTATATGGTTGTACCATAGAATAAAGGGTCCACTTTCATCTTGTTCGGCACAATGATGAGGAGGACGATGAGAACTAATCCCAGGACGACCATTCCCATTCCAAGGATAGGAAGAGGTCTGAGGAGTAATGGTGGGAGGTCATACATCAATTTGCAAATTGTGCTTTAGAAAGTTATCTTCATGTCATAGAAAAAAAATCATCAAACTGTTAGTTGCATTCTTGATTATACATTCATACTTTCATCAGAAAAAGGAGGTGAGAAATGAAGGATTATGGGTTGTAGATAACATCATTTCATTATATATCCTCCATTTTCTTTTTAACATTATTTAGATCCAAAAGGACCCTACCAGTAAATAAACTATATTGTTAAGTCTTTACTTTTCAAATTTTCAAAATTTGAGCCTTACGGTTGAAATGAATTGTGTTGTCTGTGTTGGCTTTAGGAATCTCAACAGCAACTTAAAACGAGGTTGACCTCTGGATAAACACGCCCTCGCTAAACCTCCTTTCCCCTCAGGCTGTGGGCCGCATTATAAGCCTATTAATATGAGCGGCTTTAGGCCCACTGTGCAATGCCTTCAAACAGCAGGCCAAGATGACAGTAAAGTTATTAGAGGGCATGCACACTTACTCCTGAAGCGCAGGGATGTTGTTCATGGCGTACAAAACTCCAGGAGCCAAGAGAGAAAGGATCAAAACGCAGACTTCCACCGGCGGCCTCATTGTTGATACGTTATTGTTTGACTTCTCTTAGAAATAAATGTCCACATACAAAGTGTCTCTGCTAAACACGCTTGTTTGTGAAGCGAGGCATGTTAGAAGCCAGTGTCCTCTCCACTGCCGCCGACGGAAGGTCATTAAATGGAGTGTCTCCCCACTGCCTTTTAGCCCGTGATGAAACGACACTGTTGCTCCAATGCGTTTGCTATCTAGCAGGTCTCAAAGTTCAACATGGGAGGAGTCACGTCTGATGAGAGAAACTTTAAAGGGAGATCATGCAAAGTGCAGATAATGGACTTCGTGCGTGATGCGTAAAATGTGTGTCATTCCGAAAACAAGCACTTTGATATTTCTGGCTGCAATTGATTAGTTCAACCTATCTGCTGTGAACCACTCTAATCATACAATCTGTTGTTCACCATTCAGCGTATGCTTGTACCGACTGCCACCTGGTGGAGGAATTTACCGTGTTTATCTTTCTTTCCTTCATGGCTTTTCCCCTACACCTTTGAGCTTCTGATTTCAAATTGTATCCAGTTCATGAATAGTATGTAGATGAGATGAGTCTGTAATAGGAAAAGAATCTGAGTCATGCTGCACATGTTTGCAGTGTTGTCTGGGCTCCTGTGGCCCCTGTGGCTCGATTGAGGAGCCATCTGTCGTGTTTGGTGTAAGATTAAGAACTCCTCCGTCTGATGTCTCCAGTCTTGATTAGTTTCTGGATTATATCTGACAGAGAACATAAAGTTCAGAACAAGGATTATGTTTTTTTCAGTCCCTGGGGTTGTTTAAGTCATTCTTACATTTTTTGAGCAGTTTCTCCACAAAATACTGTCTCATACCGCTTTTCTTTCTGCATATTGTGAAGAATGAGCATGTGCATCATGCATCACATCTTCTGGATGATCATTTGTAAAGCGGGCCTACATCTAATGCAACTTTATCTTCTGTAACAAAGCGGCAGGAAGAGGATTACGCTGCTGCTGCTGCCACAGAAACTTAGTGGCCAGTGGAAAGAGAGAGCGGAGGGGGGGTGGGGAGTATAGAGGAGAAACGGACAGAGAGGCGATTAAATCAGACACACGGACAAACTTCGCTTACACAGCAGACACAGTTTTTTGAGGTGACACATATTCCTAAAAAGAGTTCTTCCAGTCTGCAGCAATGATACACCCTTTAATCATCGCCATTGTGACCGTAAACACCTCTCTAACCATCGTCTACTGGGCCTTCATGCTGAGTGATGCTTACTCCAAGTGGCTGATGGAGCAAGAAGACAAACCCAAGAAGGTGGTCACCCCGGCCTGAGGGAGTCACAGTCAATATGGACTGACTTATTTATTGGGTGTCTTGGGTTTTTATTTTGCTTAGTGAGCAAGAGCTGTTCAGCTTCTAGTGCTTTCTGTGGAGTCTGATTTTGCAATGGATCTGCTTGTCTGTGTCACCTGGAGAGGACTTGGAAACTAAACGTACACCTTTTACTGAACTGAATGGATCCTGCAAGTGAAAGAGAAAATCCGTCTTACAGGTAATGCCGAAGATTTTTCTAAAACTTTAGTGCAGGAAAATACATTAAATTGCATGTTTGCTTATCTGCAGTTTGTCTTGTAGTCGGATTTGTGGCTTACAGTGTGAATCAGCTGTAGAAAACTGCACCACACTTCAGTGTCAAAAGGTACTTCAGCTGATGAACTCCGTCTTCTGTTTTGCTGTCTGCTTACTCAGTTAAAAGTTGTTGCCGGTGACAGCGACAGTGTCAAGCAAATCCTATCATGGATTACTAAAGAACACCTTGATGCTGACGCAGACAGCCTGACTCTCCTGACAGCCTCATCACATTCAGACAGACGCATTCAGAGACATCACACTGCTTTTTCATTACACCCATTCTTCCAATTTGTTCATTCTTCCTTTTTTTCATCTGGTTCCTTGTTTACGGGAGGACTTGTTTTCCAACCAAGTTTATCATCCTTTCGACTTCTACACAACATGACATCACACGTCTTCTATTTTGGTCTGCACCCGGTCTCTTGGTTCATCGTCTTTGCAAGTGTTGCCATCACCATCATAGAATGGAAATTTCTTGTTTCTCAGTTTTGCAAAGTTCCCGAGCCACCAAAAGACAATGACTCTAAAGCGTAGAGGATAATTTTACATCCTGATGGTCCACCGAGAAGATCTGAGAGGAGGAGAGCTTATTTTTGGATCACTGTGTACCTGCCCACTTCATCACTGATTGTGGTTTTTTTGAGTTTGCTGTGATAGAGCAGTCACTTCGGTGAGCCTTTTTGTTTGCATGACCTTAACTTTCTGGACTGTGCTTGTGGTTATTTCCAGAGCCGTTTGTATACGACACATGCCAATTTGGAAGTCCTTTCATTTACAAGTCAAAGAAAAGATCTGTGGAGCAGTATCTGTAGTCTTGACTACGAGGTAAGCAGTCATACAACTTCACCATAACATCCTAAAACTTCGTTATTTCATCAACATTTTCTCATCCTATATTAGAAAGAGAGTCAATATGTTTGTTCTTTGTCATTTGATGATGTAGTTATACCCATGGCGATATTTACTGGTCATATTTTGAAATATCAGCATCTGCTCTGTGATCAAGCAAGAAATGAGCCGTGAAAATATCTGTGAATTATGTGACAGGAAATATACAGAATATAAAAGTAGACCTGCTGTGCTTGGAATAATTTCAAAGCATGGGATATCCATAAAGTGATGCCACTTTAAACCCAAGATAAACTGGGTTTACTGTAATGTATGTTTCATATATATATATATATATATATATATATATATATATATATATATATGCAACTTAGTCATGGAGGACCATAAGCCTCTTTGCCGTATTACTGTCCACCATCTCTAATCCCTACAGATGGAAAGCTGATATTGCCCTGTGACAGACTCAATCCTATTAACTCTGCCTGTCCCATATTCACCTCTGGTCCATCTCACACTCCTCGCTCCCCTGGAAGTTTGGCTGAGAGCCCCTCTCCAAAACACTAGAAGGACGAATTCTGGGATTTAAGTCTAGACAAAAGATTAGTACAGTTGGCACACTTATGGTATCACATTTTTCTTGTCTGGTGAACTAGATTTTCTGAAGCACTATTTTGTGGCAAAGCGCTGTCACTGACAAGGAACCGTGTTTTCATTATTCAACCATCTGTCATCAATCCCTCTTCCCAACTTCAGGAAATAATAAAATGTTCAAATCTTACTGTCCCCCCTCGTCTCTGATGCACCTTTTCCATCCGTTATTCAAGTTTTCACAGTGCGGCAAAGGAGCTCGGACCTGCAAGAAGACAATAAATCACCCAAAGAAACAGCCCCAAAGCTTCACCACGTTCCTTGAACACACCATCCTATAAAGACAGTATCCACTTGTAAAAAACAACTTTACCAAAGCAACTAAAACCATGAACCAACAACCAGTTGTCTCCCTAAACGCCTCAGGAGGAGCTCTGCTTTTGAACCTCACACAGCTGGTGTTTGAGCACCGACAGCTCCTCCAGCTGTCCAGGAGGAAGGAAGAGGAGGCCTATTTCGTGGACTACATACCGCCGGCTAGAGATGCTATAACTCTGCCGCGCAATGTGATCTATGTCCTAGTCGGGGTGGTTTTGGTAATAGTGGCCACATATGCCGTAGTGGGACATCTGATTAAAGATCTATTACATGACTTAGCAGGTAACCCCCCGGCTGGTGTCTCCTTCCTATCACTCTCTCCAATCTGGTGTCTTTGAGTCCCTTTTCCTTCTTGAGCTCTTGGGCCAAGGCTGCATCCGTGTTTTGTCTTTGCCTTTTTCCCCTTTTGGGTGACCATGTTGTTTGATGACTCTCCTTCACATTAACCCTGAGGTTTGTGTGCAAAGGTCAACCTTCCCAACAGTTTCTTTGTTATACCATCAAGGTGATTGCCAATAAACGGATTCAAATTTGAGTGCTGCTAAAGTAACAAAGTACTCTGCTGAGTTTTGATTGCACTTCCACAAAGTTGGGAGGCCAAACTATTCAGAATTTTAGGCCCCAAAACACCGGATCCTCAGGCTCCATGACAAGTAAACTGAAGTTCATATGTAAAATTGGCGGAGTGCCCCTTTAAAAAACACACACTAAGAAGTCACAGACAATCATTTACTTTCATTCTAACATGTTTTTCTCCTCACAGACTGGATTCTTGGCCCCAAACCAGTGGAGGATGATTCAGAGGAAGGGAGAGCAGAAATAGAAGAAGAGCGCCGCCGACTGAGCATTTGCAGTAAGCTGATGGAGAGAGACGGGCTGCAGATGGAAAAGGACGGACTGCTGCCCGGTTTCTACCAGGGAGACGGAGGCTGCTATCGTCCATCCGTCCCTCCTCCACTGAGATGCTCCATTCCGGCATCATACCCCAGAGAAAAACGAATATCCATTCATAGTGTGACCTTCGCCTGCCCCGTGACCCCTTATGCCACTTCCCTTTGAGTTTCCACTTTAGCATTCAGCTTTGGTTGCATATCTCATTTCAGTGCAGTGATCAGTGTTGCGTCTTTGCTGTAGTGATGCATAATGCTAAGTCATTTTTGTTTTATATAAAATACATGTTGCTCAACAGTTACAGTTTGTACTAATTTTGCTGAGAAACAAATGCTTACCTTGATTACTTATTGAAAATGTATGTAAACATGGCCCATTATGTCAGTCATTCCAAATATATGTGCATCTTTGTTCGCTGCCCAAACGTTTTTTCCTCATGCTAAAATAATTTAATTATGCACCATGTAAACTTCAAGATGTTGATGTGAGCTATAAAAATACATTTCATTTAAAAAACTGACATTTCAATCCAAAAATTATATATGTATGTATGTACTGTATGTATATGACTATATATGTATAACTTCCATGAAAATATCAAGAAAGCTTAGTCAAAATGCATATGTATTGTCATTGCTGTGCATTTTCTTCACCAAACAGTCAAACGGTCATAACCTGCATTTTACCGTTAAGTCACACATCTTGCTGTAATGTATCGTGGAAGAAGAAACATGTCCGTTTGATCTGTTCTGGTGTTGGATTTAGCTTCTCTCCAGGAAACAACTGAATAAAACAAGAGTGCTGTTATGTCTTGTCCTTGTCCTTTAATCCATCTTACCTTCCTCTAATACCTGGGCAGTGACCTTATTTATGTCAAGGATTACTGTACATGAGTCATATTAAATACTATTGGATAATGATATAGATAGATAGATAGATAGATAGATAGATAGATAGATAGATAGATAGATAGATAGATAGATAGATAGATAGACACACAGGCCTAGAACGATAAATAGATAGATGTCCATGCTTTTCTATATGCATCAGGTAAATTCTCATGAGGAAAACTGCTCGCAGCATCATTCCTCTGACCTTGACTACCTCAAGCTGCTGCAGCTAATCTAGTTTTCATCTGCGTAGCTCCACAAGCAAACAGATAGGTACAGAGAAACTAAATTAAAAACTTGTCAGGGTGAAAGATGCAGCTGTACTTTTAATTTAAGGTTTACTTGCTTAGTGTTGCCAGGAGTGTGAAGACACCCAGTGAATTGGAGGACTGTTGCCTGCTGCTTTGCTGCAATCTAGACGTTTTTATTCACGTTCTGCATGCAAAACTGTTGTTGAAAGTATAATGTATGCTCATTGTGTTACATCATGTGAAGCAATGAAGTATTTCCTCCTGATCCTTTTGCGCTTTGTAAGATGAGACCTTTGTGCCGGCTTCTTTTGATACAGCGACGACTCTGAGATATTAAGTGGATTCCCAGGCTGACAGCAGCTTTGAAGACTCTCAGACAGCAACGGAGGTGATGGAGGACAACTTAAATGTTCGTTACAGGGAGGACGATGGGACGGTGTTGTTTGAGAGCTACATACCTCCCTCTCGGGATGCTATCCACCTGCCTACCTATGTCCTCTACCTGATCATGGCCATCTTTGTCGTGCTCGGTGTTCTTTATGCCATCATCGGTCACCTCATCAAGGACCTCATTCATGACGTTGCAGGTGTGTTGCTGTAGCCTACTGGTCCTTCCCTCCCTTTAAGATACTCAAAGTGTCTGTTTCTGCTATTAAGAATCATCACTCACAGCTCTTCTCTTGCATCGACTCTGTCCCTCTTTCCCTCTCTTTCTGTTTTCTAGACTGGGTGCTCGGGGTGCAGCCTGAGGAAGTGGTGGTGAACTATTGCGAGGCCAAAGATAAGTTTGTGGCAGACTGGTGCCCAGAAACCTCCCCAGAACTAGAGGCGATGGCCCGGGCCGAGGAGAACAAGATGTTTGACAGGGACTTCGAGCAAGCCCCCGCCATCTGGATCATCTCTGCAGAACCTCGGGGGAGCAAGTCGGGACCCCGTGTGGTCTTTGAGAAGAGGACTTAGGAAAAAGAAGATGACATCAGATTAGAGACTCGTTGTTAATGTAGCTGGATCTTCTGTATCTGGTGTGATCGTACTGAGATGACTGAGATGTGACATGAATGGCTGTAATGAAGCTTTAAGGCTGTAAATGTCTTGTGATAGACACAGGAGGTGTCTCTGGCTGGAGGTGCTGAATGCCTGAGTGCACAGTGGTCTCATGAGGACATCTAGTGTCTATTGAGGTCATTGCAGCGGATTTGCAGTAATACACAGGAACCACATTACAGACATAAGAAAAAGAGTTTAAAAAAAGACTAGATATGTCTTCATTTCTGCTAAAGGTTGTTTTAAAAGTTTAAGCTTGCATTGCTTTTTTTGTGGAAATTACTGATAAGAATAAAAACCATGTCTCATCTGTAGTGCGTCTATGAAAGGTGTTAATGTAAAGTTAAGTGTATCAAGTGTAGCTATTGCAGAGTAGCCTAATTTTAATAAACACAGGTGGAAAAATGTTTTCAGTTCATTATTCATTTATATATTTATGTGTATGTATATATATATATATTCAATGTACTCAGTAGTCAGATGCCCACATTGGTGTTATAAAACAAGACAACCAAAATTGTCAACACTAAAATGTTTAATATTGATTCAATAATTATATTGAAAGGGTGGTGAAACATAATCTTTGGGGAGAAGTACGGTAGTTTTTGGATGCATAAAATAACAGCAACTCACTGTCACACAAGATGAATTGTAAAACAATACTGCTCTGATTTAGAGGGTCTTCACATCAGCTAAGAGTGTATTATTTGATCTGAATTCAGTTACATGCCCATGTAAATGAAACAGCAAGGACATTTGGAGACCTACTGTGAACTATAAAGTATTACACAAAATACTAGAAACAAGCATTCTGGCAATACAATTGTGCAGTAGCAGGTCACAGTCGGGTGTATAATTGTAGCACCAACTGCCTCGGCTGGATTCCCATTTAATGAATGAACCCTTTTAACCATGACAAGTATCAATTTAAATTTAAACCTGTATTAAGTATCTGAATGTACCTAGATATAGATATAATCAGAAAGTCACTTTATATTAAATTATAGTACAAACAGAAGTCTTCAGCGATTGTCTGCACACAGACAGGTCAAAGCTTGGGTTGTTAGAACTTGGCAGCACAAACACACATCTGAAGGAGGGTGGCACCATGGTCCGTGTACGTTTTAGTCATCTGTTTTACCGTTAATTCGGAAAAACCAAAATACGGAAATACCATGGTATTCTCGTTTTTCGTTTCAAACCAAGTGATGCAATACAGTTCGTGATATAGTTTAATCAAAGTCATTTTTGTGTTCACAGAAATGTTGCTGTTGGCACTGATATTTGTTTGTCCACTGTATTGTGTTGATTTAGTGAACACAGAGTGAAGCCGGTAAGGACTCGCAAAGTAAATGTTCACCCGTTCTACCACTAGATGGCAGTATACGTGTATTTAAACCATAGATTTAGTCATATTTACCTGTGCTTTTGTTAATTATCTAGGTTATTGATACAGATTCACTTAATGCTGACTATTTCATCTGATATTTCATGTTTGTGGTTAATTTGCATTAGTTGTATACATCATGTATTTACTTGTTATATTTGTGTCATTCAGAGTCCTGTTTCATATTTGTCAGTTAGGCGTGAAAACCCAAATATGCCTAAAAGTATCCAATGTGTAAGTGTCAGCCAGATGCCCAAACCACAGAACGTTGCTGTTGCTTTCATACATGTAGGAGTGTACGTGTGTAGATATGAATGTGTAATATACGCACATGTAATATACACACTGTGACACATTCACACGCCTATGTGAACACAGCAAAACCTACGTTGTTTTGGTCCTAAGTACACTACTATACTAGGGGTTTGTTTGTAACTTATTTGGAATAAAAAACAGTGGCCGGTGACAATCCTTTGTTGTTTTTCTTCTTGTACATTGTGTTCATAAATGTAGAAATTAATTATTTGTATGTATTAATTTGTTATTACATATAATGAATTCAATGCTACTTTCATCATGATTCAAAAAAAGAAAATGACGCAAAACAATGAACATTTTCCCTGAGCTGGAAAAATAAAATGCACAAACAAATGACATGTTTGCACATTGTCAGTCTTGATAGGTTATTTGTTCCATTTTGTCATGGATCAATAAGATCCACTAAGTCATTCTGCTGGTGTTGGACATTTCTTTGTGCAAATATTAATATTGATTAAAATAATTTGACAGGCTTTAAAATCTCTGTATTGTCTTTCTTTGCAACTTTTGACTTGCACTGCAACAATACAGCCACCAGATGGCAACTACAATGCTACAGTACACTCTCGCTCTTCCTCTCTCTCTCACACACACACACACACAAACACACCCAGAGGAGGAGTGGTTTTTACGAAGTCAGAAGGAAGAAGTCTAAGTTACAAACAACTTTTTCTACATTTCCAAAAACATGTTTACACATAACAAGGCATCCTATAATATAATCACATCACTGGTGATCAAACCATAACATGTATCACCTGCATTAACTTGTCACCTGTTTGTGCTTTAAATATGATGGCACCATCTTGTGATTGAAATAAGAAATACAACAAGTTGTATCCAAACTAAATTGTAAAAGTTGAACTTAACATATGAGGATTCATCTCAAGTCTCAAATCTTTGTGGACTCACACATGAAGAAACTTCACTGAAACCAGCCCGAAAAAAAATGGTGACAAGTTAATGCAGGTGATACATGCGATGCCTTGATCACCAGTGATGAGATGATCCTATAGTACGCCTTGTTAAGGCTTTATGTTCCCGGCAACAAGAGAGCCGATGACATTGCTGCTCTTCTCATCCGATTTCTGGAGGACCACGATCGTCTGGACAAATAGAACAGCATTTGTTAAGTGAAACTGCTTTTGTTTTCTTTACATCTGCAGTGTGTTCATTTTCCATATTGTGTCGTTCATGGATAGTGTTCCCTGATGTAAATAATATTTGAATGGCCCTTGCTCTTTAGTGTGAGTGTTGCTGGATTGTTTTGTCATGCTTTGTTGTAGATACATGTGACTGGTTCTTGTGAGTTCGCTCTTGTCATTGTGTTAATTACATCGATTTTGACCATATGCATTGTCAGTTAATTACGAAGCATCCCGTCCTGCGTGGGTTTAGGGTCCGGATAATTGAATCTGTTTGGGCTGTTTTCTTTTACAAACAATAATTATGGTCTGGAGAAATGGGGATTGTGTGGCGATTGCTTAGCCCTGTTTGAATCAGTAGGGAACAGCTGCCTAAACGCTGCGGGGAGAATGTAGCGTGAGTTTGTGCGTGTTGTTTTCCTTACTAAGCTAGTTTAGCATAGCCTCGCAGAACATGCGTGCCTCAGCTGTGTTTTGTTTTGCTTCCGGGGTCAGACGCTGCCCCGGAAACTAAACAGACAGACAGACCGGTGTCTCCACCGAAAACATTATATTTACCACAATTTAAGCTTCTGCATTTTCCAAATGCACTAGTATTATTGTTCGGTGTATAAGCCTCGTACCGAACGGTTTAAAACGAATACGTGATGTTACATCCCTAGAAACAAATAACCGTAGCTGTGGCGCCATCATGAGGTTATTAGGTGGTAAGACAGCAGTGAAGGCCCAGGTATAAAATGCATGGCCCGCCAGATACATTATAATGTCTTATGATTGTGCTTATAAAGCATTAAGACATGAATTTCATATATGAAAGACATGGTGATGATGAAAGAGATGAAGATTTATTATTTTACAGTGATAAACACACCTAAGCATTTTTAACCAATAAATAATTTGTATCAACTCATTTATCAGAAAGTAAAAAGTAAGTAAATATATCTGCTGGTAAACTGAAGTAAAAACATAAAAAAAACTGACTATGATCTCTAATATGAACGTGTCTGTTTTATGTTAACTCTTGTGGACACAAACGACTGATCTGATGACTGCAGAGAGTGATGGACATTTATTGAGCAACAGTGAAAAGGTTTACACCTGCACAGTAACAGAGCGAGCTAACTGGCCGTCTCTGCATCCTTCAGACCTCCACTAATCTGGCGGTGGTGGAACTGAGACAGGGAGGGGCGCTCTCAGTTTGGGAGAGGAGCAGCAGGAGTCGGTGGCGAATGTGCAGGATGTGGAGGAGAACGGAGCATCTCTGGTACACAGCTCTGGTAGAAGGGATCGTCCTCATCGGCTCTCTATCAGCTCCTTGTGGATCTGGATGTGAAGTCCAACAGGGTCTGGAGGAAACCACAAAGAACATGTGTTGTATTGAAATAACACACATCACCAACCCTCCATTAAAAAAATCAGATGAGCTGAAGAAGCACAGCTACACACTGAGACACTACCAAATATCTCACACTGCTGAACATCTGGCTGATCAACTCTACCTTGAGTTGAGTGGGAGGAAGAAGAGCGCTCTCTGGTCCATGAAGTTCAGCATCACAGTCAGTCAATGTGTGGAAATAGCTGTGAGGAGAAGAAGGATGTAAACAGAATGTAAACAGAAAGGCAGCTTTACTTCATCAGCCCAGACATGTTATTATGACACAGCTATGTTTCTCTTTGTTATCTGAGAGGTGATATTTACGAGTGTGTCTCTGGTCCTTGCTGTTCCACTATGGTCTTCACATGGCGATAGGAGAGGAGGCAGCAGTGTAGGTTGATGGAGGAGGCTTCAGGTGGAGGCCAAGGTTGATGGCTGCAGGTGAAGGTTCAGGCGGCAGGTGCCTGCGAGGATCTGCAGGTAGAGGCAGCAGTGATGGTTGTTGGTAGAGCCTGTAGGTGGAGATTAAGATGGCAGCTGTCTGCGGGCTAGCCAACTTCAACATTACTGTGTATTATTGTGAGGTTAGGACCTCCCACCTCAATAGCAGTCACATAAATATTTATTTATTTCAGTATTTATTTCAGCATTTAATTATTCTTTTATTCATTTATTTCTGTATTCAAACATTTATTTATTTACACTTAAGTCATTTCTGTCCTCCATACTCAGAATGCATGGAAAAAGATCTAAGCCTGGAAAAATCCATTAACATGGCAAGGCAATCAGAAGAGATCAAAAAGCAGCAAAGCACACTGAGGAGTGATGCCAGTGGTATAAAACAGATTTTTTTTTTTTTGATTAATTTGACTCTCTTTCTGTTGGACACTCTGGTTTCTACCTACTGGCCAATCCTATTGGCATTTGATTTTTGAGCATATTGTGCTTGTATGATGTGATGATTATGTATTTACTTTGTAGAGTGATGCAGGCGTGTCTACAGATTTACCATGTATGTGTGCGTTTATATATAATATATATATATATATATATATATATATATATATATATATAATGACGTCTGGCACGGTGAAATGAGGTGACTTTTTTATTTATTTACTCTTCTGTTCTTCGAGGTGGGTGTACCAGTGGGTGGGACAGGTTTGTTGTTTGTTTGTATATGTTAACAAAAAGCTGAAAAACAATGGAAATATTTGTCAAAGTACATGCTTACTGTACTGTATTCTGTGTCTGCCAATATTTCCAAATTAAAAAAACACACTGAGGAGTGATGCCAGTGGTGTAAAACAGATGGATATTCAATTCAATTTATTTTATTTTTGTATAGCCCAAAATTACAAATTTGCCTCAGAGGGCTTTACAATATGTACACATTTGCCATCCTCTTGTCCCGGAACCCTCACATCGGAACAGGAAAAACTCCCCCAAAAAAAACCCTTTAACGGGGTAAAAAAAGGAAGAGACCTGTGGGAGAGTAACAGAGGAGGGATCCCTCTCCCATGATGGACAGAAGTGCAATAGATGTCATGTGTAGAACAGCATAACAGAATTACAACACATTCAATGTAATTACAACACATTCACTATCAGATAATCAGCTCGGTAGACAGTGTTCAAAGGCAGACGGCTAAAGGAAAAGCCTAAATTCGGCAAATTCAAAAGTAATGTCGCAAAGCCACACAGCTCTCAGAGTACAAGTCCAAAGAGCTCCCAGTGTTACAGATGTGGTGGTATGCCCCACCCTGAACACCAGTGCCCTGCTAAGGATGCAGAGTGCCGTTGTGGGAATAAAAGGTCACTACCAGCGTGTGTGCCTTGCTGGTAAAGCCGTGCTTGGTCTTGAGGAAGAGGAGGAGAGTTTCTTTCTCGGCTCTGTGACATCTGATGCTGATCCATGGACTGTTGATATAGACGTTATGGACAAAACTTTCACTTTCAAACTTGACACCGGAGTGGATGTCACTGTTGTGTCACAGTCTGTTTTTAACAGCATTTTTTCCAATGCACAGCAGACTGTGCTCCAGAAGGCAGAGAAGCCTTTACTTGGTCCAGGACGGATTCCTCTAGATGTGCTGTAGTTCACTAGACTGCTGCTGAGGATAGGAGCCAAGCAAACCATGGCAAAGGTCTATGTGGTCAAAAACTTGAGCATGCCATTGCTCAGGTTGCCAGCCATAGTGGCCCTTACTCATTCGTGTTGACAGCATAGACATGGCGACCCTAAAGTCAAGCTACCCCAAGCTATGCAGTGGCCTAGGGGAGGTACAACGTTATGAGATAGAAAGTCAAAGTTATGAGATAAAAAGTTAAAGATAGATAGATAGAAAGTCTCGAACATAAAGGATAACAGAATCTATAACTGTAGGATGGTCTTAAAATGCTAAACATTATTAGCCTTGCAGTTCTCTCCTGAACGCTTAGTCACTTGAAAAGAAGGATTTCACATCCTGCTTCGCTCTTCACATAACGCTAGCTTTCTCTGGAGTACAGTGGCTTTAGTGGCATCATTGTTCCCACTAGGTCAGTCACTTATGAAACTATTGCTGGAATAAACAAGTGTGCTCACTTTAAAACATATTGGCTGTGCATGAAAACAAAATACATAACACACATGTGACAACACATTGGTGGGCATCACACTCACAACATGTTATCTTTGTGCTAATCACTATATGGGCTTTGACAGGTTGCACACTGCAGTCTGACACATTAAAGTGCTCGCCATTCCCACTCCAGCGACATTGATGCCAACAAACACTCCTGCTTTCAGTAGACCTTTGGCACAGCGAAACCACCAACGTGTGGTCTGAGTCTCAGCAGGTGGAGCCGGCAAGACGCTCCCTTCAGACTTGACATCATTGTCATGCTGAGCCCCCTTTAGACGCTGCTCAAGTTCATTCATTTGGACCAACATGACATCA
>NW_022280045.1:5368947-5372491 GCF_004355925.1 Anarrhichthys ocellatus | reverse complement strand
GTCATTAATTTGGGCCGACTTGACATTATTGTCATGCTGAGCCCACTTTAGATCGTGCTCAAGGTCATTCATTTGGACCGACTTGATATTATTACACCGCTCAAGGTCATTAATTTGGACCGACTTGACATTATTGTCATGCTGAGCCCACTGAGCCTCCTTTAGATCCCGCTCAAGGGCTTTAATTCGGACCAACATGATATAATTGTCCTGGTGATTCAGTCTTTGATGTTCCATACGTTCATTAATTTGTGCCTGATTCATATTTATCTTTCCTCCTTCCATTGTACTGGTGTCACTTGAAAGTCCTCAATAACGGTCCTCAAAACTCACCTCTTCAAGAAGGCGTCTGCTAAATGACTGGATAAGTAAAGTCTGGGGTAGATATAGAGTTTCTCTGCCTTTGATCTGGACAAATTGTTGTGCCTCTCATCTCTTTGTGACGTCATGCCGTTCTATAGCGTCTGTTTCTGAACTGACGTCATTCTATGCGCCAGCTGTGGCCGTCTGGAGACCGATTGCGTCACCGCGGCTGCGACGAGGCTGTCCCATTTAGAAGACTCCTTCCAATGTATAAATACATGATGAAATAAATACAGAACTAATTAAATGCTGAAATAAATGCTGAAATGAATAAATGAAAGTTGACACATAAACAGGACGTAAATAAATACATCTATTTCTACATTTCTGTATTCCTTTATTTATTTATTTCTGTATTTCTGTATTTCTGTGTCCGTATGTTAGTGAGGTAGGCGGTCCGAACCTCATTCTTAAGCAGGATTGGTCGTGTCGGGGAGCAAGACAGAAGCAACCGATTCCGAGCAAATTATCCCTGTGAACGACGTCAAAAAACTAGCTAGCAGCACTCATGGCTTCGACCGGGCGGCCGCTGACAGACCTGCTGCGGGATGTTTTCCATGCTAAATCCCTTGTGTAGACTAAATTACTATCGCCGGTGATGAGTGATTTATTTATTCATGCTGTGCGTCCGATCACAGTCCTGTAAAGTGTGCGATGATATCGTTAGCCAACGTCCTTATTCTCTGATTATAGCTTATCCTCTTCACTTGATTCTAGCCGAGGTTTCTAGCCCGTTCGGTCCATACATTGGAGGGAGAAGGAGGCGAACTGTTGCTGCGCCTGCACGGCTTCATTCGTACACTCACTCTTTCTGTTGTATTGAGGACAAACCGATAAGCCAGAGATAGACTTGCTGCTGCAGGACTAGGGGAAAAACGTCTTACATTCCAAGGTAAGTCAGGCATCATGATTGACAGACATATTTTTCTTGAATCAAGTTACCTTTCAAAAACATTAAACGTTATTATATTTCAAGTTAGATCGGTTGTTTGGATTATTATCTTCTATTTTCAGGTAGTCCTACTGATCCAGATGACTTTAGAGAATTTATTTTAGAGGCATATCCAAAACTCAGACAAGGGGGAGGATTTGAGTTGCTCAAAATCTCTGGAACAACACGAAGTCGCCAACTGATCATCATACCATGTCCCAATGAGGGTTACCATGTGAGACATTTGGAAGATCCACAAACACAGATTGGTCACGCTACAATTTTCATCCGACCACTCCAAAGAAACCTGAATCTGGAAACCCTGTATCAGTTCACCCTACAGGGAAGTGAGACAACAAGGGCCAGCAGCACAAACTACTGCGTGCCACCTCTCAGGGACATGTGGCTGCTCCTGAGATAGTTGACCTAGATCCCACTGAGGAGAGAGGCTTCCCAGGTGTGTTACATCATTTAAACATTACATCATTTATTGCAATAAATTGTTGCTCTCTACATATCCAGTATTAATTGGAATAATTTAAAAACTCTTTTTAGATTGGAAAATTCTTTCAAATCCCAGTGAGGCAGCAAAGAGATTCAAAGAAGACATTTTAAGCCGGCAATGCAACTGGAAAATCATTCTATCTTACCATGGATCTTGGAGACAGTGCAGAGGACCTTTCTTTTTATAAGATGGCTAATGTTGAGTGGGCTTGCCCCTTGACATGCACACTCGAGGGTAAATTGGTTACACACGCAAAACTAAAGATAAAAAATGATCATATATTCATTTAACTGATGTCTGTACTGTGTATTTTGCTTTTTCAGGAGATCCAGCAATTGGTGATGACATGAGTCGCCATTTCTTTGCAAGCGTCATGTCCAAACTTCAGTATGGTTTTGAGATGAATTTTGGTAAGTGAATATTCACTTTGGCTGATGGCTGGTTGTCAGCTATCGGGCTCTGTGTTTGGTTTGTTCGAGGCAACAGACATGCATGGCAACAGGCATGACAACAGATCTGTCTCTACTTACCCAGAGAATACCTAAAACCTTAAAAAACAAACAAATGTGACGCAGCTGCTGTGGCCCTGTAGGTTTTTACAGGATCACTCAAAGTATTCAGTGGCTGATTGATATTTCCTTACTAATTCTGTATGAACGTTTGAATATCTATGTCCTTTACATTCTGCACTATCAATGTTCTTTCAGTTTTCTCTTTTAATTGATGTACCAGGAGGAACTCTTCTTTTTGAGGGGGAACAAGATCATCTGATTCCCTCCACTTGGCATTACCTTTTGGAGAGTGACTTCTTTGTTGTTGCTGGCCCAATGATTGGTCATTCATTCCTCCACAGTGGGCCATGCCTTGGAGGACTCAGCCCAGCTATCCTGCATGTGCTCTTTGGTGGATCCCCAGAAGAAGCCATAATAGATATTAAGGACTGTGCTGACCTTGACATCCGTGAGACAATCAAAGTGGTAAAATACATTTTTCCTGTAAGATTTTAATGATTAAAAATTTGGGGCAAGGACAATAAAAGTAATACCTGATGTCAGAAATGTTTCTCAGATATTTATAATACCACAATCACATAATTTACTAATTTAAACCAGTAGGGGGTACTGAAGTAAGTCCATTTCTTTAAAACATGTAATTATAGTGACGGATGTCATCATGTAAAATGTGTTTTTAGAGCAAACACAGTTTTAACAGGTTCCCAACATGCTGTTTAAAAGGGATACAAAATGACATTATTTGGGATGTGGTTTGAGACCGGTGGGTGTTGTCAACCACGTGATTGATAGTTATTGACGAGTTGTCTCCCTATTTGCTGTATCAAATCTGAATATTATGCAAGTCTTGAGAAATCACGAATTCTAATCTATTCTAATTCTAATTGTCATTATTAGCTGGAGGGTACAGCAGATTTGTCATCTGAAGAAAATAACCTAATTAATGAGTTGGCACTGTCATGGGATTTGCCTGCAGTCACATCTGACAACAGAAGATGGCTGCTGGGCAAACTGCTCCTCCATGCTGTGAGTATTCTGATCTGTACTTAATAGATCATACAAACCAGACCAACTAATCAGAGTTGAAGTTCTGATGTAGGACAACATTTTGTCTTTCACATTTTGTCTTTATTGTGACATACACAGATGGCTGTTGATGAGTTTATTAAGTAATGCTAATTAGACAATTAGTTAAAGATTAGTAAGGCTGCTTTGCTTTTCTGTTGTGATGCA
>NW_022280045.1:5325247-5368547 GCF_004355925.1 Anarrhichthys ocellatus | reverse complement strand
TTTTTTTGGGGACAAATCTATTTCAAATGTAAAACATTCGGTGTCCTAATTATACTTTTGTTAATATAGCAGGGCATGTTTAGATTATATAATGTGGCACTGGTGCTTTATTACTCAAACTATAACAAATGCTTTGCCTGTTTACATTAATTTGTATATTGAATATGGGTTTTGTTTTGTGTTTCTTTTCCATTTAAAGGTTTTTTACCTAAACTAAACTACACGACGCTACACTAAGTGGCTTAGTGAACAAACTACTATGCTGAACCTACCAAAATAAAAGGAGGAAAAAGAAAAGTTGTTTGGTCATTGAGTGAAATCCAGTACTGCTGCTAACACACTCCCATCGGCCCAGGATTATTTATTTATATTCATTAATGTATTTTCTTCTAATGTTACCCTGGTATGTGCTTGCATCACAGACTATATAATGCTAACTTAAGCATTTCTTGCATACGGTCATTATATTGCCTTCACTTTTATTTTGAAATATTCTTATTTCCGGGTTACATGTTGTGCTCTGCGTCTCGTTTTAAAGGAAAAAAACAAAAAAGGAACAAAATTCGGCTCGTTTTTGACTTTGGTTCTGTGGTTTTTCCGTTTTTGAATTCACAACCAAAAACGGAAATACGACCTCCCATTTCCGTTTTTGGTTTGAAACGAAAAACGAGAATACCATGGTATTTCCGTATTTTGGTTTTTCCGAATTAACGGTAAAACAGATGACTAAAACGTACACGGACCATGTTGCCTCCAGCAAGAGCTGTACCCCCGTTCACATCCTCCTGCTGTGACTGACTGCCAAAGAGAACAATGACATGATCTTATTAACTTTGTCCCACCCCTCACGCTTTCAGAGCAGCACCCCCAAGTCAATGACACTATCTACAATAAATAAACAATCAGCAGCTTCTGCAACCTGATATAGATAACAGCTGAGTAGGATCTCACAGAACTTCACAGTGCTTGAATTTATATTTCACTGGGGAAAAGTCGCAGCACGGATGTGAGGCCATACAAATCGGTAATTGGTCAAAATCATTTCAACAGTTCTGCGCAAGAGCATATTTTTAAGGCCTTTAAACAACTGTTTGTTGTTCGGTCTCAGAAAGATTTTGATTGAAAACAAGTTTGTGGAAAAATCAAATACAGATAATTGTTTTGAAGGATGCAGCCGATCCTTAGAGGGCACAATAGTGTTGAAACAGTTTTCAAACATAATGGGAATATATTGAAATGCAACCTTCGGCTTTCTGTTTGCGGTTAAAACATGGTTGTGGTACTTTTAATTTGGAAAATGCAGCTGTCTTCAGTTAAATCAGGAAATGTTCAGCTCATTATTTTGAAGGATCCTTCGAACGCGTTTTCACTTGTGAAGCAGAATATTGCTCCTCTCCGCTTATAGTGGTGGGCTGGTTGAACAGCAGGGGCTCTGCTCTGTGGGATGGGGGCTCTGTCACATCCCTGCTTTCATTTCTCAGGGCGCGCATCTACACACACCCCCTCCAGACCTGAGCGGTGTGCAGATGCTGGACCGCGCTCATCGACATGTTCCCGTGTGGTTGTATTTTCTCTATTAGATAATGGACGAGTGATTTGAAGGCAGCGGCTCACCGGCATGGATGCCCGTTGACTGAAGGAATAGCCTATATGGATTGGAGCTCATCGCCGCCGGAGCAAATCTGGGGAGAGTCTGAAAGGTGAGGAGGCATTTTTAGCCGATTGTGTGTGGGGGTGACACCGCAGCGGAAGTCCATATTGCTCAATGGGTATTTTAACAAAACACGACCCGGGTTTACAACCTGCGGTGGAATTAAAATCCTCTTTCGGTTGCAATGCCGTTATTTTCTATCAAATGTTTTCAGTGTTCTGTCATAAAGCATCCGTACATCCTCCGGTGTAATAAAGGCCTGGCTGTATCACACACAGTAGCCATCTGCATGCTTTATGGATCGGTGGATATTGCTATTGAGGCCACTGGCGATATACATTTAAACTTTGATGCCACATTGCACCGGATGTCTATATTTTCCCCCAAATGCATTGATAATATAATTTTCTGATGAAATATAAGGACAAGGACACGCTTCTGGAGGGTAATTTTGGCCTACTTTGCACAAATGAAATTGCATTGCAATACAGTAGCACATATTTAAAGGGCCCAAATGTGCGTTTGGGCAATAGGGCCTGGGATACACTTAATGTAGCAGGCCCAGAAGTAATACATAAGATTATAAGATTAATTTATATACTGCTGAGGTAGCACAACATAATGACTCATTGAATGACTTTCAATAATCACAACCCACGTTATGCATCAAATACAGTATAAGAGTCAGCCTACTATTAATTCAGACTAAGTGATTGCAGTCCCTCCAGTTCAAGTTCTCCATGGGCTCTGTGGTATTGTATGTAGGTTACTGCATCACCAAATCCCTCCCACATACAGGAGACTCACAATTACTATAAATGGACCATCCCACTGATATTTGCACGGGGTTACCAAGGAATTTACTTTTAATTACTTAGATTGACATTATTTAAATTTAACTAATTGTATTTATGTCGTTGGCTAACGAGTTTTTAATTCAGGCTTATAGTGAAAAAGTAGTGATATTGATACAATGACGCAGCATGTAGACTATTTATCCACAGGGTGAACTCGTAAACCATCAGCATGCACCAACTGTCTATACATTTTCTGATGGAGCAGCTGTCAGAGGAATGTACACAGAGACTGGAAGGGGGAGCAATGGACTAAGGGATATGCAGTCCTGTTTAAACAGTGGTAATGCTACTGTGGCTGTTGACAGTGCTTTTGGTTAGACAGCAGGTACCCTGAGAGGCTCGATTGAACTTTAACCCTCAGTGGCTCCTCCTATCCCTCCTCTCCCCTGCTGGGACTCCCTGATGACCCCCAATTCCCTAAAGAGGTGCAAATGAGATCATGCTGTTTCAGTGAGAGGATTTGAGTGCCTTTTTTAATTTGCAGTAGAGCTCTCGCCTTTTACAAAGCTTATTGTTTATTTCTCTCTCTCTCTCTCTCTCTCTCATGTGTAATGTGTGTGCTACCTTTTTTTGTTTCTCTGGACAGTGCTGTGAAAGAGCAGACTTCATCCAAGATCCCAGGTCACATGACAGGTACATATCTCTCATTTTAAAATAGCTTGTGTAAAATAATTTCCACGATTCCACAATTACTTGTGATTAAAGGAATTTTGTCCCTCTGCTTAGATTTGTGCAGTGATGAACCAGACAACTCTCCTCCTCTTCAGCTCCACACACTCAGGGAGTTTGAACAGGTAAGAGTCTTGATTTGTAATTGTCGATGAGCTTGATGTGAGTGAGTGTCCTTCAGCACAATGAACAATACTCTAGTAGTGAGTTAGAACAATGACAATAGGCTCTTCAGTGCCATCTTGTGGCTTCTCGTCTTCCTATATAAGAAGCAATGAGCTGATTTGGTTTGCTTTGATGCAGTGTATGGGATCAGATCACTAAATGTTGAGAATGTATGTGTAATAAATCCATGATCATATCCAAACTCATTGGAACATGTTATTAAACTACTGTACAGAAAAGGAGAACACCTGCAGCTGATAATATCTGATGGAAAACACCCTGAACTCTCCTGGTGGTGAAAGTCCGCCTCTGGGTACAGCATGGCCCACTTAAGGATTTCTCTAATATTAATTCTTAATTATATTAATACTAATCTATATTAAATATCCCTTTTGGCAGCAAGGTGTTGTACTATGGTGTTGTACTAAGCATACTTGATTTCAAACTCCTTTGTTTTTGGGGCTTTAAAACTCCAGAGTAGGGAAGATGCTAGATGTAAACGTAGCAAAATATATGCGTTTCAAATTGGAAACGTAGTGATGCGGATGTAGCCTCGGTATGAGTTAGAGCCAGGAGACGGTCAGCTAGCTTAAGACTGGAAACGGGGGGAAACAGTGAGCCTGTGAATAGTACAGTTAGGCTCCAACACAGAGACACAAAACGTTATTATTACACTTCTGTTTACTCATGAAGGAAACAACATACAAAGTGATAATTACTGGGCTTCAGCAATTTGGTTGGTGGATTTCTTTCCCAGCACTTTTTATGCTATGCAAAGCTAACCAGCTCCAGAATCTAGCTTCATTATAAAAGCTCAGACATGATGGTGTTATTGAAAAGGGAATAAGTGTATTCCCCGAAAAAAATATTCCTTTAAGTATCTATTGGAACTGCTTGGAGAGAACAACAGACTTTATCTAGAAACAACAGAAGCCTCTCAATCAATACAGTATTACATTGATTCCAAGTCAACACACTTTTACTTCAATACACACCAGACGCATACCAGATCAGAATAAAACGCAAGCCAGCACTAAAACTGTCACTGAAAACTCACCACCAGTGATAGTCCTTTAATGTTATTTTGGAGGTGCGGCTGAGCCTCATAAAACGGGAGGTGTCACCAACTAGTCACGAAAGCTGAAGTTACTTTATAAAACTACTCAGAGCTGGAGATGGCTGCCAATTCTTGGATGTGTCACTTTCACAATGAAATAAACACATGCTACACACATTCACTCCCACGTGTTTTTCTTTGATGGAGAGCTGAAAAGTGAGTGTGTGTGAGTTGTGTCATGTGTGGAGTTTAAAAACACACACTATGTACATGATGTCATCCCTAATGTTGGGTGGAGACTCCACCTGGCGCCTGTCCTATCTTTACTCAGAATTATTTATCAACAGCACATAATGTGACCCTTAAATAGGTTCACTTGATGAATGAAGCAAGAACTAATAATGACGTAATTGGTAACATGTTTCAGTTACTTCATTATTGATGCTCTTTGCACTGGAAATTTGTCTTGAAGCTTGATTTTAGAGAGCTTTTAGTATGAGATCAAAAAGAGTAAGTGGAGCGTGTCTTCCTTTCTGTTATGTTACTTCTGTTCACTCATCTCTCTGTGGGACATTCAGGGATTCACCGCTCGGTGACATGCAGGACACCTCCCTATTAATAGCACTGTGGCTCACAGCTCCCAGGTCTCCTATTTCATCCAACTTCTTTCCGATAAGTCCCGCTCCCATCAGTCACACTACCTTCGCATGCTGGTTAACCTTTGTCAGGGCAGTTTCTGAATTTAACATCACCGTTCAACTATCACAGTCAAATTATAGAAAGTTGCATGTTTTCTCAAAGGGCAGATGATATTGACTCATCCCCTTCAATAACACTCTCAGTGTGTCCCAAAGACTTTTCCTTTTGCTTCATCGGTTTTGGCCAATAGGGGTCACGGACACACCAAACCATCCCATCAGCCATGACATGATGCTACCACTCATGAAGTTGTTTTGCTAACAGCTCTAGTTTCACATCCAACAGACACAGAGAAACCTCAGCATTCACTCGTGTTTCTTGACACCAAAATAACTGTAACGTTAAGTCCAATATTTACTGTCCTTTTAGCTCTGTTTTGGTCTCCACCAACGTCTGAGAAAAATATCTCAGCATTTAGCTCACTAATCTTAACTGTTATCACAAGCTAGCTTTAGCTAGTTGCTAACTTTCTCTTGTTTGGTGCTGGGCAGTAGTCGGTTTATCAGATCCTTTTCTTTCTCTGAAATGGTTGCCTGCAACTGCTAGAAACTCAATTTATTGAGACTGGTGAGACTGAACCATAAAGTAAATGTCCTAACTATACTACCAAAACTATTAACTATAATTAGTCAACTAAAATAGATGAAAAAAGCTCTGCAGAGCTGCTTAGTTGGGTCATCACTAAGAGCAATCGCCCTTTTACATAGACTTTGTCATTTGACTCATTGTTAATCTTTATATAGAAAATATTGATTCATGTAAATATAGGACTCTACTATGAGTCTGAGCCCTTTTGGGGCTGTCTGTATCCTCTTTACATTGAGGCATTGTCAATATTCTCAGCCAGACATGCTACATATTCTTATTTTCTGAAAAGATAAGATTAACTTTACTTAAGTACTGTACTTAAGTATAATTTGGAGATACTTCCACTTTACTTTAGTAATTGTCTTTTCTATTTTTTCATGCATTTAAACAAATATTTTACATTTGTCTGTACTACATTTATTTGACAGCTGCAGTAAGACTTCTAGTTACTTTTAAGATCAAGGTATACAAACCATATGGTCAGTTTTTCAGAAAAGATGCATTGGATGGATTATTTTTACATTAGGTTATTAAGTAAAATGTATTCAGAAAACCCATTATTTTGGATGTAAGGTGTTCTAAACCTGCTCTAGGATACTAAATATGTTTGACCCAGTTGGAGTTCAGAGGGTTGAAGCAGCAAGAACGTATACACCTACACACATCTATTAGTTCGAAAAAAAGAGATAGTAGTAGAAAGTAGTTTGCTCAAAGTGGTGTGTAATTGTATAGTGTCTTCCAAAGAAACACTTTGTTAATCAAGTGTTTAATGAGCTACCCTGAATGTGTTAAAGTATTTACCTTGCAGAATAGCAAAATAAAACAAATATTGAGAAACTGGAAAAACCAAATGTATTTTCAATACAACAGAAAAGCAACAGAGAAAATAAAAAAGGACACAAATCTGACCCGCTCTCTTCTCTTCATGTCCCTGTTTGTTCGTTTTGGCGCTCCTGTTTTGCAGAGGGGTGAGATTTCCCTTCATATCACAACTGCTTGTGAGCCCTGCACCTCTTACTTCCCCTCCCCCTTCTCCCCCTCCACCCATCTCCCCTGGCAGACTGGGATTCCAGGGATGTCTCATCCTGTAAAACAAGCTCCTGTCCCGTCCCATAGCAGACCAGAACACACTATGGAGCTGACATGGCTACATCACTGAGCGGCCGGACTGCAGAGTCGCCCTCTGCACTGCAAACACCCCTATAGACTCTAGCGTGTGTGTGTGAATGTGTCAGTCTTAGTGTGTGTTTTTAGATGGTATCCCAATGGCCTGTTAGAGGCTAGGATACCACTTTGTAAATAATTGGATTATTTTGACATTATGCTCTTTTGGAGAAGGAGGTAGCATGTCTAACGGTTACCGGACTCTAACAGATGGACATGCCATGACAGTCGCTGTCCTCTAAAATGGACTCCCTATTCCCCCATGATACGGATAGGTCGAAGACGACTGTTCATTTCTGACCCATAACGGATGTGTCAAGGCGCGTCGGTGCTCTTTGACGGCCATGTCTAACGGTTACCGTACTTTGTCACAGCACCTGAATGACTTGAAGAGGGAGAACTTCAGCCTCAAGCTCCGCATCTACTTCCTGGAGGAGAGGATACAGCAGAAGTACGAGGAGAGCAGTGAGGATGTCTATCGTACGGTGAGTAGGGCACCTCTCGTCGAGCATGAGGAAATGACTAATGATGAATTGGACTACAAGGGGTGTGGGGAGATGTTGTGAAGGGGCCAAGGGTCACTTCACCATCAACAGCATGATCAAAAATCATTAATTTTGCTTTATGGAGGTATTTGACACTGAGTAGGTAATCAAAATAGTTAATTTGTGCCTTATGTCATAGAAAGTGATTGTTATCATGACTGTATACAGGTTTGTTGTCCTGAAGAGTTGCTTTACAGAGACACTTCCACTGTTTGTTGACCCAGCTGTCGCACTGATGTGGTTGAAGTGTATGTTTTTAAATATGGCTGACCTGTGAGGGACTACACATTAACTAGCTCTGGAACTAATATTTGATGCAGTTTGTGTGTGTACCTAGCTGACCTATCTGTCCAGCAGGACCTCTGTGCATTGTTTTCATTATACTGGGTTTTGATACTAAACTAGACAACACTACAACTCTGGATACATAGAGACCCTGTGAGATCTGTGAACCTGTAATGGAATGTCAGGCTTTGATGAGAATTTTTTTTTTAAAGTTTATCATGGCGGCATGTGTGTGAGCCATTAGCAGAGCTGGATATTGATCCTCTTCCTTTTTTGGTCCAGACCAAAATGTGTCGTAACACCAAGTTGGACCACTGACTCAAACTTTAGTACCACAGCAGTCTCTGGTCTCATTTTACCTTATTTGGATAATTTTGTAATAAATTCTACTAAGTGACATGTACAGGTGTGTGTTTGGAACAAAGAGATCACTAGTTGGATTTGGGATAAGGAGAGGAGAAGCTGGATCGGAGCATCCTTGCTTTTATGAAATACTTCCTGGTTTACATTTTAAAATGTCAACTCTAAATTGTGGCCTGCTTTTATTCCTTGCTACACTAGCTATGACAGGCCAAGGTAGCGGCTGATGCACATTGTGGAAATGTTGGATTTGAATTAGAAAAGGGTCGAAAAGGACAGTGGGTGTCCTTCCTGTATGCTGTACAGATCCTAAAGCCTATAGTTACTCTTTAATCAATCAGTAAGAATAAAACAGTATCAACAATCCCTTCTTTCGCTGCTACCAGTTTGTTTTTATGTGAGTGTGAAAGTTCATTCTTTACCCTGGTAATAATAGTCTAACAAAAGTAATGATAGTGTCACAATCAGGCTTTGCGTTGTGTGTTGTGTGTTGTGTGTTTTTCTGTAGCTCCTCACTCTTCAACTCAGTCACTCCCTCAGCACCAGTCCAACTCCCTTCACCTGTCCCTTATCTGTAATCAAGCACTCCCTCATCAGCACAACTCTCCTCACCTGTTCTAGTCACTTCTTAAACCCCTGTCTCTCTCTCACTCACTGCCAAGACATTGTTTTTCCCTTCCTACCGGTCCGTGTTGCTCGTCCTCTTCCCAGTCTGCCTGTTCCGTCTTGTCCTTGGATTCCCTGCTTGTTTTTTGGTTTGTTGATTAAACCTTTTTTCACTTCACCTGACTGTCTGCTCCTGAGTCCTCATTATGTCCCGTGACAGATAGACAGCATCACCCCCTGAAAATCTGGTTGTTGCTTACCTCCAGTAACTTCTCAACCTGATGCAGTGAACGTGTGGCTCTTACCATCTTTTATTTCAATCTGCAAACTGCTTTTATATCCACATATAAATCTGTGCATTGCAAGAGCTTATGGTCCAAATACAACGGTTGAACAATGTTGCCTTTAAGAAACAAACTGTTGGGAATTTTAATGTCTTACCTCGATATCCATGTTGAAAAATGATTTACCTGTGGAAATGTAATCAGGTACACATTTTTCTGTAGTTTACTCGGTGAAGGTCTGTATATCTGTTCACTTTGCCTCTGCTGTTAATAATGGGTACTGTACTGTACTGTAGAATGTCACAATGGACCAGAATGCAACAGTTCCATCTGTGGAACTGCAGAGCATTCTGTATCCATATACACACACACACACACACACACACACACACACACACACACATTAATATGCATTAACTCAAACATTTTCTGACCTGCAGATGCTATAAGTTTGTATTTATTTATAATTTGAATATATGCTTCACTAAACTGCACCAAAATAGACATTCATTTTGAGTCTGTCAATACAAGTGCTACCATAGTCTCTTGCGTCTCTTACCATTTCGATACTTTTAAATGTTAGCATTTGAAGCAAAACTTGGGTATTTTTTGCACTTATACTCAAAATCCATTGCTACAGTGATTGTGTAAATCTCAGCTGTATTCACTGATACACACTCATCAGAACAGACTGTGACACATTCTGCTTATTGTGTTATTAAAATATTAACACTGGCTACAGAATTGAACTTTTCATCAACTGCTGTAGCCGGGGGTTTGTTTCCTCACCTGCACACAGAATAGAAGCATTACAAAATTCATTTTTATTCTTGTGTTATGTTTATACTTGCCCAGGGGGGGATTATTTGAAAAGCAGCTTCCGTGGTCAAATTTACTTTTAAGTATTTATTTACAGTAAGAAAAAACCTACAATCAAGAGGTCAAAAATGAATAATTTTTAGTCCCAAAAATGGTGACATTTTTTTCATTCATCTTCCTGTGTGTGCGGGATTTCTATGCATGTGCCAATATCTGTAGGCGTCTGCACTCTGTTTGTCTCGGGGTGTGCGTCGATCTGTGCCAGTCTGTGCGTGCAAAGTGTGCGTCTACAACAAGGTGACCCGGCTCAGCTGTTGTCTGTTTACACGAGCCAGTCGGCATTTAAAACTCGCCTCTGCGATCATCAACAGCTCTTTGAGAAAAGCTAAATGGCGGTTTGATCCAGTCAAACAAGACCTGAGCATCCTGCAACTTATCCTCCACAATTACTGCATACCGGCAGTGATTGAGTAAACTGATCCCACGTCATCTGAAGGGATTTTAATCCTTGTGCTTCACGATCTCTCACTCTGTGCAGCTGAACGATGATCACTGTTTTATTGGAGATTAACTCTTTGTTCCATAGCTGTTATCTGACCTGAGCTGCCCATTGCTCTGTTGGTTGAGTGTCATGTCAGTGTCAGTGTTCCCATCCTCCAAAGCGTTTCAGTGTAATACAGTACAGATGAGGTCTGCTGGTCCTGGGCACATACTGATCTCTCTCCGAGCTCCACAGACTCTATTTATAGAGCAGGCTTTAGTGCAATGATTTATTTATCACATGCAGCCATGAGTGTCCATATGACAAAACTCATAACGTGTTTTTTTAAAGGATTTAAATTCAGTCGTGCCATGCAGTTCATTTTTTGATTGATCGAGAGAAAGTTAATCATCAGCTATTTTGATAATAAATAATCATTCATTTTTTTAACAATGTCAAAAAATCCCTACTTCCAGCTTCTCCATTGAAAAGGATTTGCTGCTTTTTCTTCGTAGCGTATTTCACTGTTTTCATTCATGTAAATAAAGTGATGCTGCCAGAGCATGAATGGTTTAGTATGGAATATGCAAAATAAGCAGCAGCATCAACAGACGAACTGAGAGTAAAATATAATATCTGATCAGTCACAATGTTGCAGGTGTTTGGTTTATGAGTAACACTCCTGTGAGTGTTTTGAAGTGCAGCCGTATCCCTCCTCTTGCACAGTTTGGTTGTTAGGGGATCTGTTGCTGGGGGCCGGCAGGCCAGGAGGGGCCATAATAGCAGCTGGTGCACTGTGATGAGTGTCTATATATAGAGCTGTTTCCAAGAGAGAAAATGTCTCTCTTCCTGTAAGCAAAGTTGTTGACACACACGCACACAAACAAACAAACAAACAAACACGTGTTCCTGTGGCTTGTGAGTGACATTCATTTATTATCAGAGCATTTAGGTGAATCATTTACAGTCATTAGCTATGCAGAGCACATGGCCGGTCATGTGCTTCATAAGTTAGTTGCTGCTGCATTACTTGACTGCACAGTTGAGTTCTTGTCAGATTAATTAGTCCAAAGAAAATTAATTATAAACATGAGCTTTGTGTCCTTATACAGCCTTACCTGAAAAAATATATGTGCAAGCCTTTAAAACGTTAAACAAATGTTAAACATTATTTAATGAATCAAATACATAGCTTTTCTAATTTTCTAAACACAACCTCATGTCCCTTAGAATTAATTTCTGCTGTCCTTTTTTCTTAGTGCACATGTATAGTTTTACGAATTTAATTAAATGTACGATGATATTGAGAAACAAAATGTTTTCTTTTTGTATTTTGTTTGCTAAAAAAACTAACTTCAAATAACCTAAACTCCACGGATATTTGTCACTTTCTGATTTGACGTGACCAGTTTATGTGTATTGTGTGTATGTGTAGTATGTGCGTGTTGATCACTCATGGTGCCTCTCAGGGAAATGTGAGTATGGCTTCAGGCTGTGAGTGTTGGTGCACATGTAGCCCGGCTCTCTGTGAGTGTTAAGGGCATGAAGCTCTCTGGCAGGGACAGGGGAACAACAGGCTTGGACATGCTTTAACATATACTAAAAAGTTTCTAAGACAAAAAGAGAGAAAGAACAAGGGAGGACAGGAGAGACAGACACATGGACCGAGACTCAGATAAATCAAGATGACGGACAAGAGATAGTGGACCATCTGTTGAGATGAACACGAGCCAAGCTGTAGTGATAAAACCAGCTATCAGATGAGTCCAGCAGACAGACAGACGAATAAACTGTCCTCTTGCGGCTCTCTAAGGTCAGAACGTAAAGAATGAGCCCCACCAATCCTGCTGTTTGAATCCTCTGTTCCCCAGTGTAAGAGCCCTGATTGGCTCGAAAATGTCCCATGTGGACCCCTGCAGGTAAACAAACTGTTTAGCCTTTGGCCCCCGAAGGTGAAAATCTGAGCTGCACTGAATTCACCAGCTCTAAATATACCAGGCCTGACAGCACGGTCACATGTTCTGTACTGAGCCTGATTCACACAGAGACAGAGAGGCTAGTTTGTGATGAAGAGATGTAAGAAACAACAGGAAAAGTACTCTTTAGATGCAGACAAACCCAGTGAATATAAAAACAATGAAAGACAGCGTGTCAAACATATTAAAAACCTTTTTTTTTTAAAATACAGAATCTGTAACTGAACCTCAGATATACAGAACAGGCACACCCTACACAAAGTGATGAGATCTTTTTTATTGATGATGAATCAGGTGTGCGACGTATCTCCAAAATATATTGTAACTTGGTTTTCTTTATGTAATTGTATGAAATTACAGAATGTATAGAATAAATCTGTGTCATCTGTTTTGCCAATATTGTATTAGGCTTCTTGATCACTTTAACAGGAATATTATAGTAATTGGCCACTATCATTGATACTACAGTATAATTACAAATTGTCATTTATCTGGTGCACGATTTAACGCTGATGTTGGAGGAGATGTTTGATGATGTGTAATGACCGATTAACTCATGACCAGTGACTAACCTTCTACTACTTTCATCTGTTGCAGAACATCGAGCTGAAGGTGGAAGTAGAGAGCTTGAAGCAGGAGCTCCAGGAGAAACAGCAGCTTTTGGACAAAGCACTGTAAGTCTTCCATTTTTTTATCATGATTATTTATTAATGTGCAACCCTAACCTTAAATAACCTCAGATTATACAGTTTGTACTGTAAGTGTGAATGTTGGTGTCAAAACAACTAATTATCTAAAGATACAGAGCACTAAAGAAAACTTAACTGAGAAGTCAAAAGACTATCTTTGAAAAATGTAACACTGTCTAGCTTTATTCAGAGAGCCTTCATCAATAGTCTGTGTAACATTATGGGATCCAAAGTTTAATGTTTTCTTTGGTCACATATACTTTGATTAATACGGCACATAGTGCGTACTGGTGGGCAGATGCACAAGTTGCTACAATGCCTACAATCTTGTTTTACTTTTAGGCTTTGATAACAAAGATGAATCCTCTATAATACTGTGTGTAAGATGTGTTGGAGTGTGTGTGTATGTGCACCTCCATCTATGGGTATTGGCTCCATGGTCCTGTCCTAACTGTAGCAACACCTCATATCTCCAACAGCTCATATGTCATGCAGCAGCTGAAAGAGATAACACACACACACACACACACACACATTGAGGACACACATAAGCCTTCATGGATAGACAAATGAGACCCACAATTTAAACTCCTAACATGTTACAAAAGTCTTGTTTAAGATTATCGTCGACAGGCTGTAACAACTGCTGTTAATCTAAATGTGACACGATAATGAGGAAGACTGCCCTTTAACCAGGGGACTCATCAGAATTGTCTCAGGTGATTATATGTCTACCGGTAGTCCCTTTTTATACTGTTGATTCCCTTAAAACTCACGTCCTCCTCTACCTGCTGGGCTTCTATTGCTCCAGGATGGAGCTTGAACCTGCTGCTGGAGTATGGTTGATTCCATGTGCAATGTAACCCAGGGTGGTGGTCTTTCTGGGTTGGGTCATTTCAGTCATCATTCTGTATGTCTTACTTTTCACAGCTGTCGGCCTGCGTTACTGCTGAAATTGACCGAGATCGTGGTTGTTGACCTTTAAATAGGTATAGTTCATTATTGTTGGTGCTCTTGGAAAGGACTAAATGGTTTGTATTACCGGTCTCTATTTTTGTTGCCGTTGTCGCTCCCTCTCTTCACATTCTGTAGTATTGTTCCAGTCTGACCAACACTTCGTGCCTGAGCGTCTTGAGTCCCATGAACTTGAAGCTTCACATTATTTCTCGGTAGTGTTGTAAGTTGTCATCCAGTTGTTTGTATTGTTGACAGACCAAGATTACTGACATCTCGCAGAAAGGCTGGCGCTTAGCATGAAGGTCTTGTCCACTACACATAAAGGACACTTGTCCACGAGAGAGAGATTTGCATTACTCATACTGGTTGAAAATATCCCAGCTATTTGAGCTGTTGCATGTGGCGGACAGAGTTAAAAATGTACGTAGAGAGGGTCCAGGGCAGGACTCATGGCGACATTGTGGCGTGTGCCATTCTGGGAGTAGAAATTCTGGGATGGCGTTGTTGACTGACTAAGACAGATATAGACAGGTGCTCGCACAGGAGGAGAACACTTATGTCGTGAACTGGGAATACAAAGAAACAGGATGAGTGTGAGAAATTTCTCATTTCAGAAAGTTTAGAATGTTCATATGTATGTATTATGTAGCTTTCACAGTCTGTATCAATTGAGTTGGACACCACTTACAAAAGGAAAAAGGACTTGAATTGCATCATATGCTGTATGTTTTTAACCTTTCACCACGTACAGATTATGTGAACGCCACTAACCATGACAACAAAAGCCAACACCATGTGGAAAAGGTGTTGGGTCTCCCATGAGCACAGTAGCAGACAGGAGAGTGATGACATCTTTGTGTCTTGGCTCTGCATCATGTTCTAATGCTTACACCACTGGCTACATTAGTGTGTGCATTCAAACTGAGCTGATTTGGGCTGTAGTCATTGCGATACCTGTGATCAACTCTGACTTGCCTCTTTCCTTGTTGAACAGCATTACAGCAGAGAGCTTGACCAATCACAATGAGGCCGAGCTGCAGAGACGGTGTCGGGAGAGACAGCAGGAAATCGACCACATGGAGCAAGTGCTTGAGACTAAGATTCAGCTCCTGCAGGAGGTTCGTCTGCTCACACAACTGTTGGTTGAACTGACACACAGCGGCATCAGGTTTACAAATCCTAACTGTATGTGTATGTTTTTTAGGAGGCCCAGCTAGTACGCAGCGAGGCTGAGCGGATGGTCTCGCTGGCTGGATCGCACTCCCACGCCTCCCTCCTCTCTCTAGACACCCCCATGGAGGACACCGCAGAGGACGAGAGGCCTCCCAGCATCCTGTTCCCATCCAACACCAACAAAGACAGGTGCAAAACACTAAGAAATCTCCACAACCACAACTACTATCAAACCAAATCCAACCTCCCTGTCTCACTGGCGTTTCCTCTGTCTGCGTTCAGGTTAATAGAGGAGCTGACTAAAGATCTTTGCTCCAAGGAGGCGCTCATCACAGAGCTGAGCGGAGAGAAGACTACTCTCACCCTCAGGGTGGGAGAGCTGGAGGGACAGGTTCAGGAGCTGTCTTCATCTCTGCTGCAGAAGGACAAGGATGTGGACGTATGTAGACATTGTATTCCTATTATAAATGACGCCTAAGATCAAAAAAACCTCTTTCTAGTCTTAGCAAATGGATATCCAGACAAGAAAGTGTTGGATCCCTTCAGTAAATCTGTTTCTATCAGCTAGTCATCCCTAGAGTATATCATTCAAGACTTCTAATGTTACTGCATTCCTCTGGACCACCATGTCTCCTCTGGCCAAACTTCTATTCTAGAAAGCGGCATATGTGACATTCCCAAACCTTATTTTAACAGCTATTCATGAAGGTCACAAGAACTATTTGTACGCACAAACTGCTACTCAGACAAAAGTCACACTGCAGGGGAACATGTAAGATAAGATAAACCTGCATTGATCCCCAGCGGGGGAAATTCAGAATTTTTGTGTTCAAGCATTCTCCCATGAAGTATTTTTTCTGTGAAGGTTCATTCGTTCCCTTTCCTGTTTCCTTAATCTTAAAATGTATTGTAATGTTAATTATTTTAATTCTCAGATTAGTACATACAGTAAGTTAATAGTCTGTCACCATTCTTACAGTTTTATCAGGAGGAACTTAGTCGAGAGAGGCTGCGTATGGAACAGGAGATGCAGGTATGTGGAGCTCTGTATCTTTATGTTGGTTCATTAGACTTCGCATGTTATTATAAAGTTCTCCACTAGGTGTCAGAACAGCATCACAGTTCTCTCTTGATGTCAGACGGACTCTGCCTCATTATGGAGAGGTGAAACATTGCATTTTCACACAAGAGCTGAAGACAGATAGAATGGACACATATTTGAACAATTTGTAAATTTTTACAAAAGTATTTAAGATACAGGGAGATCAGACCATTTGCAATATAACCAGTACGTTCAAGATTGTGGTACAAAACCAACAAACTGTACCAAAGTTTGAATATGTTTTCTCTCATTTTGCCCATTAAGAAAAGAGCAGACTGTCTAATATGGCTAATAAAATCAATACAACTACTCTCTGTAATACAATGTCATAGCAAAAAGTCAGTAAACAGCAAGTGAAACATCCTGTGGTGAGCTGGAACTTTGCTCATCTTTGTGCAATCTAACCCTGAATGTTTCATCATCGGCAGTGGCTTCTGATTGGTCAACAACACAGATATGATGGTGAACTTTCCTCTAAAACGAGCAAACAGTTAGTCTTAGTCTTCTTGTACTGCAATGGAGCACCATGTGAGACTGCTCGTGAAAGATCTTACAGAGGGTTTATCTCATCACACAAAGTGCCAAATCTCATTACATTTATAGGCTTTAGCTGCACTGACATCCCCAAGGACACATCTCTGTCCTGATGTCTAATTAAACTACGAATGGAGGGGGACCATTATGTGAGCTCCCTTTAGTAGTCTTTGCCATCAATTTGCACTTCCTATAATCAATAATCATAAACACAGTCTGCTTTATTATTCACCGTTCTTGCAGTGTTGCTTCGTGTTATTTGGCCTGAATGCGTCACAGTATTTGTTGAAAACATTTTTGTTGTTGGGTGGGATGTTTTAACTTGTAAATCAGTTGTGAATGAAAGATGCAAATGTACTCACTAGGCAGGTTCTCTGTTCAGATTGTGTGAGTGTTAGTGCGCACGACAAAATGAAACAAAGCGCGTAGTATGTTCAGTAATGGACGACAACACTGTATGTGCAAAACATTTAGTCACTCAGGGAACAGTGGGGTAATGTACATATGATGTGCAACATATTGTGTCTGAGTGTTTATATAGATAAGAAAGGACATAGTCTTAATATGAGCACAACAAGGAGAGCTGAATCTGAATTGTGTTGTTGGTTTTGGGGTCAATGCAATGGGAGGTGACAGTTATTTGTTGGTTGTGCATATGTGCACACGAATGAGACAGCATATAGAATACAAGAAAATGTACAACACAATGATTCCGTATTATCCAATACACCATGAGTCATATTTTTCATTTTAAGAATTTAAGGAAAAACCGTTGCAGGTAAAATACAGCTAAAACTAAAATGATTTGCCATATGTTGTTGCTTTTTACTGCAAGTAAATTATTCTATGTGGCCCACAAATATACTTATTAGCAATTTGTGTGACAGAAACGGCGACATTCACATCTACTCACAGAAATCATGTGAGGATCAGTAACTGGGGTCTTGTGTGTGTGCGTCCGTGTGTGTACACATTCCCATGAGGCGCCTTCTTTCATATGTGCGTGTGTGCATACAGGCATCTTGCTGGTTAGCAGTTTAGCGGGTCTGGTTTCAGCCGGGTTGTCGATAGGTCAGGTTGACCTTTGAGTGCTCAGCGCTCCCAAGGCTGATATCAAGTTGTGTAGTCTCCTATAGACACTCGCAATAAGAGCTCCTAATTAGTTCCCCAGACACCACGGCCATTTAGATTAAATCTATGTCTGGCGAGAGAGAAAGAGCCAGGGAAGAAATATCATCTGAAACCTCTTAAGACAATTCTTTCCAGGGTTTCCTTTTTAAGAATAATTTGTAGTAATTGGTATACTGTACACAACTATCCTTTATAAATCTGCTTGTATTCAATTACATAGGACATCTGATCAAAAAGAAGAAATATCATACATCCAGTGTTATTATTCTGCTGCATTCTTCTCTCATGTGTTGTTGGCTGTCTGCAGCGTCCTTCGGGCAAATTCTAACATATTTTTGGATTTTGCACTGCGTATCTACGAGGAAGTCACAGCATGACAGCATGATCATCTGTTTGTGCCCCCTAGGGAAAACAAAAATTGTGGTCACGGCTGTGAAGCACAGTCAAATGCATGAGAAAAGACCTAGTTGTTTGACCATCACAGTCAAATCATTGTTGGAATATCTGCTCCATGACAACAAGAAGTACAAATAATACTAATCTTGAGGCAATAGCATGTATTGACATAAGGTCCACGGTCGGATGAGGGCTCTATTAAAAGACCAAAGTCACCAAACCAGTATGATTATACCACAGGATTTAGTGAGCTCAGTGATATGCTAGCTAGCAGCATTGCTTCTTTGTGATGCCTTTTTATAATGTCAAGGGCCCAAATAAGCACAATCCACTGTTGTGTCTTAAAAATGCCTAATTCCACTACTATGCAGTTGAAACCAAAACTGATATTCATACATAAAAAATTACTCAATTATCAAAATAATCATCTGTGAAGTACATATGTGTAGCCATGGTAACTTGTTTCATTGCTCTTGTCTTGAGAGCCTCTTGCCTGATAAAATACTGATGCATGAGTAACGGTCAGGCAGGTAACCCTGGATACATGAATAAAAAAATGATTAATTTCATTGGTCTGTTCTATAACTTATTTGTAGTGGTCTAATGAAGTTATACACACCATTACCCCAATATAATCAGACAGGATAGGAAATCATTGCAGGAATACAAACCGAGGCAATTTTTTATACCAAGTGTAACACAAAGGTTGTAGCACAGCTTAATACTGGAAAATAGAAACTGGTTCTAGTCAACCCTTAGGCAGTGTGTGTGTGTGTGTGTGTGTGTGTGTGTGTGTGTGTGTGTGTGTGTGTGTGTGTGTGTGTGTGTGTGTGTGTGTGTGTGTGAGAGAGAGAGGGATGACTCTACAGCATAATTAATGCTGTATATATGTGATTATCTTTAACACAGAATAGAATAGGACATTAGAAAAAATAGAATATGATGCCTCATCTTATTACATACAATAGTTTTGAACAGTGCAGCTATTTGAGTTAATAATGTGTACTCCTTGTACATAACTATTATTTTGTAATATATAATATCGTATAATAATTATTTTTACTTGCATTGTAAACATTATAAAACCTGCTGTGGCAAAACTGTATCGTCACACCAATAAAAAAAAATGAATTGCTAAAAATAGAACAGTCTGACTCTATTCTATTCTATATACTCCTTAATTTCACAGAGCGTCACTAATGTTACCGTGCTACTGAGCATTTCACCTGTTCAGTCAGGCGGACAGGGTTTAGTAAACCGGGCAGGAGGAAGTAAGAGACTCCCAGGGGAACATCGTTCTATCTCTTTAACAATAAACTCCAGAATAAAGATAATATTCGCTGGGTTTACATACTATTGTGCGTTTCAAAATAAAAAAGGGCGTTTTGAATCGGAAAATGGATTTAATGGATATTAAACCGTGAGCATCTCTATACGACTGCACAGTGCTCCCCCCACCCCTCTGTATTCTCTAAATGGTACGCTCCGCCGCTGCAGGTCTGATTCAGGCAGCCACATCGTTATCAGCCCGGAGGATCTCCGACCGTACGAAGCACCCAACCAGATGAGCGCGTGATTGCCTCTCTAGCTGTCGGTAAAGGCTCTGAAATGAATAAAGACTCACGTTTTCGGACGCAGACACCGGAAGAATACGCAGAAGACTGTCCCGGGACGCCAATTACGGCTCTGTCTCCATGTCCTGGATTACTACCGATCACCAGTCATTATTAACCTGATGGCGCGCGGTGCGGCTGGTGTGTCCGTGACAGACGACTGATGGCGCAAAGGCGCGTGCGGTATTGTTGGGAACTGCGAAACAGCGTTTGGGTGACAGCGCGAGGACGATATCCAGATAAATACTGCATCTGATTCATGAGACATTCACATGGCTTCGCTGTGCGTCCGTGGGAGTGACTGTGCGCCATATTCCCGATGCACCTGCACCTCCTGCAAATGAATGGTGATCCTGGACTGATGGATATTTTTTAATTAACGACACCATATCTGCTTACCTATTTTTACCTCATGGCTTTTCAGTCTTGCCAATAACCTCATGTGCAACCATTCTCTTCAAGCATATTGCTTCTCATTGTCTACCTCATTTCATTTATTTTAAGCCATTGAATTTAATGCCATTGCAAGAACTGATGTCATAGGGAGCTTTACACTATTTCAAATGAAAAAAGGCTTTTATTGTCCTCTAAAAGCACATGCGGGTTGAAACATTATGCTCCTTTGTGCTCACAAGGGATCAAATTCATCATAATAAGGGTCCAGCTGTCCTCGTGTTAGAGTGAATAAGGATAATTACAAACCTGTGGCATGCTCGATCTCAAGATGAAGGAAACGTGTCGCATCTGTGGACGGGAGCTCTGCGGTAACCAGCGGCGATGGATCTTCCATCCCACCCCCAAGCTCAACCTGCAGGTGCTGCTGTCTCATGCTGTTGGGCGAGAGCTGGCCCGGGATGGCAGAGGAGAGTTCGCCTGCTCAAAGTGCACCTTCATGCTGGACCGCATGTACCGCTTCGACACAGTGATCGCCCGCGTGGAGGCCCTGTCCATCGAGAGGTTGCAGCGTCTCCTGCAGGAGAAACACAGGCTGAGGCAGTGCATCAGTGGGCTCTACCGGAAAACTAATTCAGAGGAGGGTGCAGCGACATTACCTGGAGGTAATGATGGATCAGGAGATGGGATGGTTGACATTTCTGGTCTTACTCATGCAAAGTACTGTGCCCTGCTCCAAGATGATCTGGTGTACTCTTTGTATGAGTCGTGGGCCGATGACGGCCTGGACTGTCAACACCACCACCACCCTCACAGTTCTGCTGGTCCAGAGTCAGAGGTCACAGTTGCAGACTCGCATCGTTGCTTTCCCAGCACTCCCAGGAAGTGTCGGGGTTGTTCCTACTGGCGGGTGGCGGACTCTGACTATGAAGCTGTTTGTAAGGTGCCCAGGAAGCTGGCACGGAGTATTTCCTGCGGGCCGTCATCCAGATATTCAGCCAGCGTTGTTGGAGGGAGTGTGACTGGAGGAGGAGGTGGTGGAGAAGGAGTAGGAGAAAATAATAATGTGGAGGATTTAGAAGAACCGCCCTCCTCTTTAACTCTGGTCCCTGGTTCTCAGGAACCCTCCAGGTCATCCGATAGTGAATGCACCCTGGCTGGACGAGCCAGCTCCAGCCCCTCTATAGCATCCTTAGAGACGACTGAGGAATATATTCAGTCTGGAGCTATAACAGATGGCCGGCTGAGCTCCCCCAGGGAACTGATGGATGACCGGATATCTGACTCCCTCTCTGAGGAGCACGTAGGAGCCCCACGTGGCCAAGCCTCACCTGGACCCAGCCTCTCTCTGGCCCTCTGTTTGCTGCAGAGCTATGCCGTCTACCGGCCAGTCCTGAGCCCTAAAGGGAGTAAGCTGCCAGTGCTGCTCCGACAGAGCTCCAGTAATGGAGGCTCGAGGCTGGCCTTCCCTGTTCCTGTTCTGGGAATGTCTTATGATACTCCAGAGGGAGAAAGAGACAACCACATGCCAACACCTGAGCTGGAGACCCCTCTGATCAGGCTGGTTGATCAGGATCTGAACCTGGCCTACATGGAGGATTTGTTGGATGATTTGTACAAAGAGTATCCTCCCCCACGTCCTCACCAGGTATAAAACATCGGCAAGGATGGTGATGAATACACAGATTTGACTACTGCAGTATGATGACACACAGTGGGGTAGTGTATTTTGCTTGACTCCTGCAAATTTGCAGTATCTGCAGCAGAATGAGAGAGCCAACCCAACAGGCTTTAATGTTTGACAGACAAACAGTGCAGCCTGCCCACAAAACGAGTAGTCTCGCCACTGTTCCTTTTTTTTAAACTTAATTAGCCTCATAATCCCTCTGTCAGTCACTAAAATCCTGCCCACAGCTTCTCCCACAAGCTTTTACCAAGGAGGATGTGAGCTACAGTGCTGTGTATGTTTGTGTGTGTGTTGTGGGAATACATTACATGAGCAGTACGGTGAGGGTAAGCGGTTACACTCGACATGGCCTAATTACCTAGCGTGTGCGTGTGTGAGTGTGTGCACTCAAAAAGGTCATTAGTCACGTCAATAAGGTAGAAAGCACAGAGTGAATAGTGAAAGCGCAGTCATTTTTAACAATTTAGTGAGCGTAAACGTCTATAAATTCAATATGTAATTGCTTATGTATTTAAAATGGTTTTAAATTAAGGTGTTGATGATCTACAGTGACATCCATCACAGCTGCCAAATACTGAACACAGCCTGCAGACTAATGACCTGTTTTCCAGTTACAAACTATTGTGTTGAAGCGCAGGATTTTCTGCTCAACGATGTGAAAATTCTTCCAGACAATAATAATCAACAATAGGTTTCTGAGGGTGTGTATTTGTCTCTGTGTGCTCTTCGAGCCGGGGCTGAAGTAGGTTAGATGTGGGCAGACATTAAGACAGAGTGACTCCACCACTGCCCTATTTTCACTAAGAGCCCTTGAGGCAAACTGATCCATGCAATGTCAGACCATCCTATCATCTCAACTCTGGTTGGCTGTTACAATAGCCCTGTTGTAATGACATGTTAATGTAATCATTTCTATTAGAAAACACACTTTTTACAGTAAAATTTCAAAATGTGTTTCATTTAATCTCGGCTACATTCAACTACAAATTGATCTTGGTGAATGAAAGTATGAGTCTGTGCGTCTAAATGACATCCTTCCTCTAGTAAGTGAAAGTAGGAAACGGGGTTATGTAAAGATAATAGTGCCACAGAACACTCGTGCTAACTCATGCATGCAGACACACTCGCACCGCTTCAGAGGCTCTTCTCCCCATCATGGCTTTTTAAAAAGTACACGCGTGCACGGGCAGAGTTTTTACACATCGAACACAATCCACTGTGAAAGTTATGCCGCCCACAGCCTCTGTATTCTTCATGAATTTGAAACAAAATATCTTCCTCACAAATAATTCAGCTGCTCGATTCGGTTAGAAGATCGTGCAAGTTAACATTCACAGCGAGTAGTTTTTAAAACTTGAAACGCTGACACCTTATTTCCGTCATTACAGAGCCTCGTTGAGGAGCAGCAGAATCAACTGAACCAGTATGAGTGTGCAGCCGGTCAATGTGTCAGCGAGCTGCAGAAGGCCCAGCTCCAGGTCCATTCCCTGCAGGCCAAGATCCACAAGAGCGAGGCCAACAATATGGTATGCCCCATTTAAAGTTCGATATTTCTGATGAATCCATATCTGATAACGGATGACAGCCTAACAGTGTTACCTGTTTCCCTCTTTAGAAACTGCAGGAGAAGCTGAATGAGATGGAGTGTGAGCTGCGTTCAATCCGCCAGGCTGCTCAGAGCCAGGAGAGAACCATTCAGGGTCTGACAGAGTCCATCAGCACCAAAGACAGTGAGGTGAGTGTTTATCTTTGTTGTCAACCTGTGCGAGATGATACCTGTATTTGAGAGATGCTCATACACACAATTTATTCTGCTTTAAGGCCCAGGAGCTGTACCAGCTGATGGAAGGGCAGAACAGCACACTGTGTAAGCTCAGAGAAATGGTCCACCGCAACCAGCTTGCTCAATTTAAGGTGAGACTTGGTGCGCGTATAGTGGCAGCAAACCCTGATCCAGGATCATTCTTTATTGATAGTGAGAAACCTCATCTCCGGGCATGGCACACTGACTTTGAGCTGGTCATTCTTTAGATGCCAGAGGGGGTCAGCGGGTCTGTGATGCTCGCCCAGCTGCAGGGCGAGCTGGTGGGGGTGCAAAGCTCCTTGTTCTCCCTTGGTCTGGAGCTGGAGGCCAGCCAGAGGAGCCTGAGACAGAGTCGGAGGCAAGGAGATGACCTTTCGAGGTTCAAGGACCGACTCAACTCTGATCTGCAGGAGGTGCAGCAGCACAGGGAGGTCACAGAAAAGCACAACCAGGTTAGTGGGTTTGTGAGTGTGCGCGTGAAGCACGTCTTGAAGTAGGAAAGCTGCAGCATATGCGTGACCTCCCGTCTCTGTGCCGCAGGACCTGCGCTCTGCCCTACAGAAAACTCGCTCTGAGCTTCAGGCTAAAGAAGCAGCTCTGAAGGAGGCCGAGGTGGAGAGACACACTGTGGTGCAGGAGAAAGAGAGGAGCATCACACAGCTCAAACACTCTCTGCAGGACAAGGAGCAACAGCTGCAGGTAATCACTCAGGTCATATGTAGTTACATAGATGCACACGCATGCACACATTTCTGATCCTGTCTAAAAATCTTTGTATCTGTAGGAGTACTCGGAGATGTTGGAGTCAACAGGAAGCTCCAAACCAAGAGATGCCCTGCTGGAGAAACTTAAAGAGCGTATTAAGGACAGAGACAGAGCTCTGGAGGTAAATTTAATCAATTGTAGCTTGGTAGAAATAGCATGAGGACCCCAACTACTGTTCCATGTGAACCACGGTGCTATATATGGTGTGATTAATGCCACAGTCTTGGAAAAGGAGAGAAAAGACCTCAGTATGCATCTTGCAGCAGTCGAGAGAGCCTGTAGTAGACAGTTGTGCAAACTCCACCTAAATCAGTTGGTCAGCATAACATTTCACAACAAACACAGTAAAAAAAAAAAAAGTCTTCATGGGAATTCTTGAACTCTCTTGTCAAGTCAAGTCCTGTCGCAACCCTACAGCATTGGTAAAGAATTCTTCTTAAATATCAGATGCTGGTGGCGTTCCCTGACAAAAATGTTACTTTCCTACCCTGACTCATTTATGAAATATTTTTGTAAGGAACAGGAGCTTTGGATACTGCCCACCTGCTCAGAACATGATGAATATCACAGTTGAGGGTGCCCAGAATAGCAGCAGTGTGATTTTTTTATTTTTATTTTTTATTTTTCTCCCCCTCCGCCATCTGCAGCGCTCCATAGATGACAAGTTCCGCTGTGTGGAGGAGCGCGAGGCCCAAGTGAGGAGGCTTCAGCTGGCCCTCAGGGAGAAGGAACGGGACCTGGAGAGACTCCGCTGCATTCTGTCCAACAACGAGGAGACCATCACGGTACGCTCGTCGCACACAGGACAAACATGTCAAACCTGTCAGACCTGCCATCTTATATTAAGAGAGGCTTTACTTTAGAAAGCAACCTTTTCAAATCAAAACAGGTCGTTTACGATATATATGAGGTATTATGTTAGTTTTTGTGTGGTCACACCTGTGATTGTGACCATCAGAGTCTGGACGCCCTGGTGCGTGGCAAAGAGCTGGAGCTAGAACAGGCGGCGGAGGCCTACAGGAACCTCCAGTGGCTGAGGCAGCAGAGTGAGGAGAAGGAGAGAAACACTCTGAGAGAGAAAGACACCATCATCAGCCAGCTACAGGCAGCTCTACAGACACACAGCCTGGAGGCACAGGTAACTCACACACACACACACACTCTCTCATGTATTGCCTTTATGGTTGTGGCTTCTAATTGTTTGCTATGTCATTTTCAAAGCTTTGGAAAACCAGTCCACCTAGACAAACCTGTGCTACTTGTTTTCCATTTGACAAATACAACAAGTGTGCTGACACAGGCCTTTCTGGGTGAATGTTGTTGTGTGCGTGTTTGTTTTTACAGGATCTGACAGCCACCCTTATTGCCAGAGTTCAGGCTGGTCCCACTGAGGTCGTCGAGGAGTTGAAAGCTCGGCTGGCGCTGAAAGAAAAACTCTTCCAGGAACTGCTCTCGGACCGCAGCTGCCAGTCTAATGAACACCAAGCACAGGTCCAGGAAATGCTCAACACTCTCAGCTCCAAAGACCAGTATCTGCAGGTAAGTCGTGTTGCTGGTATAGTTATGGAAATACAATCGTACACAACAAAAATCTTTCAACCTCTCCACTCCCTCTCACTCTCTCTCTCTCTCGCAGGACTACTCCTACAGGCTCTCTCTTGTGATTAGTGAGCGGACTGGCCAGCTGCAGGAGCTACGCAGACAGCTGTCATCTAGAGAGCAAGAGCTGTGTGAGCTGAAACAGGACATGGAGAGAGAGATGGGAGGAGAGGCGGAGCACCTGCGGAGTCTGCTCAAAGAGAAAGAAGCCTTCATCAAGGTACCATTTGTTTCCCTTGGCGTCCTCCCTTGCTTCATCTCCTGTAGACCTGATCTTCACAGTATAATTCATTCGCCAGGAGCTGATGCAGGGCCAGGAGGAGGCGATGCAGCCATCCTCTAAAGAGAGTGAGGCAGAGATGAAGGCTCTCCAGGAAGAGTTGCAGCTGGTACTGAAGAAGGAGAGGGAGGCTCAGGTATCTGTGTGGACACTGTGATAAAAATGTAAAAACAATACTTCCCAATAATCTCACACGTCATATCTTTGTTCGCTCTCCCTGCAGAAGGAGCTCTCTGCTCTGCGTTTGTCTTTGGCTCACCAGCAGGACAATGAGGACAGCGCTGATCACCAAGTAGGGTGTTGCTTCATTCTCAATCAATTAGACAGTATTTGGCTATTTGTGCTGCTTAATAACATGCATTTATTATGTCTCATCAACCCTGCCTGCCACTGTGATCTAGTGTGTGCTGGAGCAGCTTGTGTCAGAGTACAACAAGCTGAACGATGCGCTGAGGACGGAGAAGAGATTATACCAAAATCTCTCACACGTTCACACCAAGAGTGACAGGTAGGGAAGCTGCACACAGGTCTTGTGACAGGCCAGTTTCCTCTGAATACAGGTTTGTTTTGTTTTTTTTTGCTCTAAAACACATTTCCCTTTTCTTCAGCTCTGAGAAGATCCAGGCCCTCCACACCGAGCTAGACTCAGTTCAGGCGCTCCGCAGACAGCTGGAGGAGGTCCTGGCCAAGACCCGTAACATGGCCCTGATGCTGGAACGGGCAGCTAAAAAGCAGCCCGTCTTTGGAGGTGGGGATGGGTAGGGTCCAGCCTGCAGGGCTGCAGGGGGTGCTGTCACTAACGCTCTGTCTGACCACAGCACTGCTGAATGACACACTTTATGTGACATGGAGCTGTCTGCAGCCACTGATGGTCAGATTCATAAAGAAAAAGTGAAAGCAATCAAGACAGTTCTGCTTTTATTAAGTGTGCATAAAAAAAAAAGAAATCTGACCATCAGTTTTCAGGTAGCTTCATCCAGATAGCACAAGCACTACTCACATTAGCAGACGCCTGTTCAAATTAACCTCAATGGTATGAAGTGGCAACGTGCAACCCAGAGTCTTATTTATTAATATGTTTTCTGAGTGTGGTGTGAATATGTTTTTGTATTGTTTCCGTGAACGGCCTGCGTATCGTTTTGCAGTGCGATTGTTCTGTATTGCCATTTCTATGTCCTGTCTCTCACCAGTGTCACTCTTCCAGCCTTACTGTCACAGTGAAGTTACGTCTTGTGGAGAAACTCAAGCTCATGCCTTACAGTGGAACGTCTCACCATCCATCATTTGTTTTTATATCATCTGTTTGTGAACAGGATGTGCACACCTAACAAGGCCCGAGATACAAATCCCAAAATATGGTCAAGTAGTTTCCTCTAGTTCAGCTTAACCTCGGATTGCTCTCATACAGTTTTACCTGCTCTGCACTAATTATGGTTTAGTCTGACAGATGAGGTCAGCCGCATTGGATATCAGGTGGTTGGTGCACGCTGATTACTTTAAAGTAACGTCATGGTAGTTTAGTACACGTGTTGTTTTTAGTTAGTCTGCTTGTTGAACTTAAGTTCAGCTTTGTATCAAGAAAGCAGAAAAATATAATATCGAGTAACTTTACTGTCAGCACTGTGCTCTCAATAAATCACATGAAATGTGAATGCCAGAATAATACTTGCCCATTAAATATTTATATGAGGTAGAATACATTTTCTTGGGATTTGTGCTGATCTCTCATCTAGGATGGAATCCTTGTCAACACTTCTTTTTGTATATTTAATGCAACAAAAATAAAAATGTGCTGGCTTTTTGTCAAAAGCACTTCTGTTTGCTGTGTTTAATTGGGAATTTGTCTTAGAAGCATCCCAAATCTGAACCCCCCCCCCCACTTAGTCCTTGATCTATACTTCCTTCCATCCCCAGAGCTCAACCCACAGTGTGTTTTATCTATCTGAACCATTCCTACATCATCCTCAGCCTCCTAGTCTGTCCTGATATGCACTTTATCACACAAGAACACACTTGTTATAAATGTTTTGTAAAGTCACAGATTTAAATGTGGTCAAAAATATCTGAACTTGTTAACAGATTTCGTTAGATAATTCAGTCTTCATATAAATACAAACACGTCTATGTGTCTTACCAGACATTTCCAATCCAAATTAGTGTTTTGTCTTGATGTCCTCCCTCATGCATGATATTGTGGCATGGTTTTCATGTTTGCATGGCTGTTCTGCTGTAATGCCCAGTTAGACATTCACAACACTAAAATGACAAATTCACAAACTAAGGGAAGCTCATGTGAGCCCTTTTACTCAACATCCTTGATCTTTTTAAACGTGAAATCCACATTATTTTAACTGACAAATACACATAACATACACGGTTTCAAGGAGTGCCGCTTTCCATATTATGATCCCGTATGAGAGTGGTGACGATATGTGGTGCCACAGTGTTAAACGGCCCCACATCCAATCAGTTCAGTTTAGAGAGCACATTGTTCAATCTATAATCAACCAGCAGTTTGCTTCCATGAACTTCCTGCCCTCTCACTAGCAGCACAAACACATTTCATGTATTTAACTTTGATATTTGTTTTAGGGTGGAGTCAAATTATAGTGCCTTTGAACTTTATCCGGATTATGAACTAATCCCATAATAAATTCCAAAAATGCACTGAGCAACGGTAGATACACACCCATACACACATGATACACATCTACACACTGTATGTGAAATGTGTGTGTGTCTGCTGTGTATCATCAGGGCCTATTATGTAAAGCAAATTCCCTTAGAAATTCCTGCCGGGCTCTTTTTTACTGAGCCTCTGCGTCCTGTGTGTATATACAATATTTTAATAACACACAACAAAGCTGCACACATATTTAGTTTTGGCACAAAATCACCACTAAATCTTACGTGTAAGATATTTTAATAAATAAATGAAAATCAATTATATTTGTCTCAGTTTCTCTTGAACACACATTTGCACACTCTGGTCCTGGGTTGTGTTGTCTTGAGTGTGTTTTTGGCTGGCAGGCATGAGTATGACATAACATTTCCCTTTAGTCTCATGACAAAGTGGTGATTCAGTGTAGAAACAGGAGGTCTGGAAAGAATTGGATAGAGAGTGGACGCTAGAGAGGGAGAGCCGATACAAAAACCAAGTATTAGAAGAATTAGAAGGATTGAGAAATAAACAAAAGGGATAAGAGTAGGTGGATGTTTTATATGGTTGTTTTGTTTCCAGAGCTCAGCACAGACGAGGAGGGGGAGGAGGAGGAAGGAGACGATGAAGATGGCAGCAGTGACGAGTTTACGGACAGCATAGAGGAGGATGACAATAAAGTGACGGCCAGAAGTTTGGCCTCCATTCAGGTAGACTACTTCTATTTACATTTCACTGTTGAATCCCTTTAAATTCAGGCTTGTAACCATAGATTTATGGACCTCTTAATAATTTAAACCATTCACGTAATGGATTAAATGGTAGCACAATAAAAAAACGTCATCTTCTGTTAAGGCTTGTGGAGCTGAGGGTGTGATTGGACCGCTGGTGTCCCAGGGAGCCGATGTAAAGCAGCTCGAGGAAGCAAGGAAGACACTTGAAGGCCAGCTTGAAGAAATAAGGTTACAACTGGAGAGGGATGGATACACCACCGTGGCTCAGATGAGGTGCACATTTGTCTCAGAGATCCTCTTGAAACTTTGTGTTTTGATTGTCTAAGCTGCAGGGGAGGGGTTTAAATCTGGCAACTTGATCATGCAACTTTGTCCTCCTTCCTTGTGTTCGGCTAGGAGTGCACTGCAGAGGCTGCAGCAGGAGAACCAGGCTTTGAAAGAAACCAGAGGACGAGCTGGAGTTGTGCGACTGAGGACAAACCCAGAGAGGAATCACAGGAGCTTGAATCAGGAAGAGGAGATAGAAGAGGAGGAGGATATTGAGGAAGAAGATGAAGAGGAGGAAACATCTCCGGTGCCAGTGGGAAAGAGAGGTCATCCGGGTGTTAGTCTGAGTGACGAGCGAGTGAAGAGGCACTGCAAGGGGCCACGCTCTCTGACATCCCATCATCACACACACCAGCCTGAGACGGTAACACGTTCTTCACATTCTTCATTTAATAGAAATCAAACTTTTAGTGACTTACAACTGCAGATGTAACTGCCTGTCTCAGACATTTTATGAAGCTGCTGCAAATCTATAAAAGTCATTTTATCTCTTTAGGCGTTAAAGATTAGCCAAAAACCAACAGAAGTTATTTTATTTCTGCTTCAACACATTGCAAAACAGATTTCAGTAAACTGTGCAGGAGCAGCGTTGTCTCCAAGCCCCGTCTATGTATGGGTGTTGTGTTCTTTTAGTCCCGAGGTTGTTTATATGAGTAATGGAGTCGTCACTGCTGTGCCTGCAGTTACTGTAGTTTGACATCATCAGTGTGATAATAAGCATGTCAATTAAAACATTGTTCCCAACAAGTTCCCTATACGTTAAAATGATGAAAAAGGACATACCTGTGATTTCCTGTCTTGTGTATTACATGTCAGAGTTGCTTAAGCATGTTACTGTTGCAGGAGGTGGAGCCTGCTGGAGACAGCAGCGAGGAGGGAGCACTCTGGCAGGATATAGAGGAGGGTCTTCGTGAGCAGGCGGCCCGCCTGAGCTCCGATCTGGCTCTGAGCCACCAGGAGAACCGAGAGCTGCAGGAAAGGCTGATGGTGTCTGAAGCCACGGTCCACGCTCAGGCTGAACAACTAAACGATTACAGAGATCTGCTCAGTGAGTCACTCTCAGGAACATCTATGAAGGAACGCAAGCGCAATGTACTCAAAACCTTAATCAAACAATGATAACTTTACCAGATTTAAGTCATTTCTTACTTATGTCTCTGCAGCGGAGACGTCGGTCCAGCAGGCCAGTAAGCAGGTGCAGGTGGATCTCCAGGATCTGGGTTATGAGACTTGTGGTCGCAGTGAGAACGAAGCTGAGAGAGAAGACGCCAGCAGCCCAGGTAACAAGCAGAACAAATCCCAATCAAACTGACACACAAATGTTCTCCTCTCCTGTAAAATGCACTCACTGATCCGCATTAATCATGAATCACTGTGTCTCTTCATCTCTCCCTCCTTCAGAATTTGATGACCTGGAGATGTGCACGTCGCTGTCCAATCAGCAAGACTATGAAGGTGCTGGCAGCTGGTACACTGGCAGCAGTAACGCAGGTGAAATGGAGGACGAGCCAGCCTCTCTGCAGCATCTGGTCCAGGATCTCCGCTCACAGCTGACCCGCTGCCACAAGGTGATCCGTGGGCTGCAGCTGCGTGTGCGCTCCCTGTCTACCACCAGCGACTACGCCTCCAGCCTGGAACGAACCCCACGCAAGGTACTGTAACATTAACCAGCTACTCTACATCACTGACTGGTCTTTTAGGTTCATTAGGTTTTTATCCATAATGATGCCCTTCATTTTATTCTCACCTTCTAGGTAAACTGGGCCTTTGAGACGTCACCAGCCCCCAGCGGTGTGGAAGAGGATGAAGGCTGGATGTCTGACACCCAAGGCATTCTCTCAGGGTCCAAACCCAGCAGGGAACTGCAAGAACTGATGGCACGAGTTGCGTCACTGGAGGCGCAACTGAAGAGCTCCAGACAGGAGGACAAAAGCCAAGCAGAGGAGGGGAAATGTGCCACCTGGCCTGGGTGAGTGGACAGAGACAGATAAGACAGATAAGCCATGGTTAAAGATAGAGGTAGCTGCTACACATTTCTTGTGGCTAGAATCACTTAACTGAAGCACATGAGAATGATTTTCTCCCTCCCTCCCACAGGAATTACAACTCTCTGATCCAGGCACAAGCTCGTGAGCTGTCCCACCTGAGGCAGAGGGTGAGAGAGGGGCAAGGAGTCGGCCACATCCTCATCCAGCACCTGGGTGATACCACCAAGGTGCTGCAAACCCTTCCACTAACTAACTAACTACATCACTAAACCACATGTTATCACATTCCTACATATTACCAACATGTGGAAGTAATATGAGAGTGTTTAGTCGGTATTCTCATACCCACTCAAATTCTCTACAACTTGCAGACCTTTGAGGAGCTGCTGCGGGCCAATGATATTGATTACTACATGGGGCAGAGCTTCAGAGAGCAGTTGGCACAGAACTCAGCCCTGGCACAAAGAGTGCTCGCCAAGATCAGTGGACGTAAGGAACATCTTCCCATATCTTCCATTGCACAGACAGAGGGTTCATGTTTTATAGTTTTCCATTCTTGTGGTCCTTTTATGCCCAAATTCAATTTTTTTGACATTTCCTCTCTCCTATGCTGTCTTTCCTGTTTTACTTCCATAGGCAACCGTGCAGAGAGCCATGACGACAAGACAGGCCATGAGTTGCTTGCCCTACGGTGAGTCGGCTTGCTAACGTGCTTTCAAAACAACAACAAAACAACAAAACCCTGATCTATATAATCCTCTGCAGCATTTAGATGTGTGGGCCTCCCTTGAAGGTATTAGTAGAGCACTTACTCTACTGTCCTAGTGATTAGTTTACTTTGTCATGTGACCCGCTGCGGCACACCACATGGCTCCTTATGGTAGAAGGAGACAGAAGGTTGCTGTTAATCCACACACAGGCCCCAGCATGGATCCTTTAAGTTGCTTTCATTGAATAGTCTTACAGTACAGGTGTCCCCACCAGCTGGACTTAAGAGGCTCAGTGTGACTGTGTGACAATCCTTTACTGACGTTGCCTCATTCAGTAGTACCGTGCTCAATGGATCTATACTCAGTCACTTATTCGTGGATTTCTGCTATTATCTGCAACAGCATTTAAAGCTACTGCGATTTCTTTTTAGTTTTTTATCATTAAGAATGTAGTCTAAGAAGTCCTAAAGTGACTGGATTTAGAAGACAGCAAAGAGTCTGTAGTGCATCAAGGACTTGGTCTTTCTGGACTGAACTGATGGCTCCCCTGTGGAAATCCATGACTTCTAAGAACAGTCCCATATACAGGAACTCACTGTGGTCTTTTTCAACGGCTCGAGGACAAGCAAGAGAGACAGCTTTTCTTAGGATGCTGTTGGAGAGAGACAGGGAGTTCATGCTTCAGCAACTGAAACAGTAAGGGAAGGTACTTCACATAAGGCAGATATACTTTAAGACGATACTGAATCCCAAACTATTCAGTATGACAAAGAAAAGCATCACATTCTCACATTTACGAAGCTGGAACCAGCATTTTTTAAATTAATTTATAATCAAAATAGCTGCAGTAGATGTTGATTGACTAATTGCTGCGTCTCGACACTCTTCCTTTAGTTCTATGTTGTACTCGAGGATAATCATATACAAATTAGGTAGAGCTACACAAAAACTTACTGTCCATCATTTTCAGTGATTATGATATAGATTTAAGGGTGCCTGGCAACAGTGTTAGTTGTTTATTTTTCATTATTAGCTATCAGTCCAGAGTGTAATGGTTGATTGTCTTGTGTGCACATGTAGGCTGAGTAAGGAGCTTCAGCAGAAAGATAAAATCATCGAGTCCCTCCACAGCAAGCTACAGCAGCGTCCAGAGACCCCGTCCAGCTGCCATGCCCTCTCTGAGACCACCGACCAATCAGACAGAACGTCGTTGGTGTCTGATGAGTACAGAACCAATGACGACTTGGAGCTGTGCTCCGATTTAGACGTCAGAGAATATCAGGAGGAGAACGGGCCAGGACAAGGATCAGAACAAGAAGGTAACGTTTTTTTGTATGTTCCAGCTCTCCATATCTGGAAAGTGCCTCTTCCTTCCTCTCACTTTTCATTCCCCTCCTTTAGTCCATCCATCTATCCTTCCTCCTCATGGCTTCCTTAAGTACTCCAGCAGCTGTCCCAACATGCATTGCTCAGCCCCTGTGGGTTTGACCAGTCAGTCCTCTAGAGGTATGGTACTTACAGATGGCTTTGACATGCAAAGTACCCCAAAATCACCTTTCCTTTTTCCTCCTCCTCCTTCACATTCTGTACGTGTCATTCTCCTCCAGCCCTTTTCAGTGAGCCTGTCTCCCACTCCTACTCTGGCCCCTCTGGCCCTGACGTCTGGGGCAAAGAAGTCATTTCTGACCCCCGGCCCAGGGCCCTGTCTGTGATTGCTGTTCGCCCAGAGCTGGACACGCTGTACAAACTGATGAATGAGCAGAACAGGGGTGAGGGCCTTGGCGGGAGAGGGCGGGTGGGGGAGTGATGTGTGAAAAGTGTAAATAAAGACACGACTTCCATAATATCGCCTGTTGGCAACCATCACATTTGCAGATTAATTACATTCCTCTGTTGTCCTAGAGATTTTACACACACTTCACTCTTTTGTGTGTGTGTGTGTGTGTGTGTGTGTGTGTGTGTGTGTGGTTCCAGGCTTTGCAGTTCCCCATGACAAGCCTCTGTTCACTCTCGCACCGGGTGCCCACATCCAGCACGACCTCTCCAACTACAGCCAGCAAACCCATCATGCCTTTCAACAGTATCCGCTGGGTGGCATCCCCGAAGGCCACTCGATAAAGTCTGACTCAGGTCTAGTGACGGGACGGACTTTGTGGGACATGGAAAACATGGGTCAGCAAGTTGGAGGCTACTCTGGATCATTGGGACACCAGCAAGGAAGCAGCCATGCCGGTGGGACTCTCTACTGTTTTGTCTGTTTGTAATCAATATACAAAGTCTTCAGAAGAGTCAAATGATTATTACCATATTATTGTTATGTCGTCTCTAGGGGTAAATTTGATGGAGGAGCACCTGCGGGAGGTGAGGTGTCTCCGTCAGCGTCTGGAGGAGTCCATTAGGACCAATGAGAGGCTCCGACAGCAGCTGGAAGAGAGACTGGCCTCAAACGGGCGTGATGGAGGTACTGCAGCCCTCGCTGAAACATTGTCACTTCTTTCTCTATATGTAAGAAATTACAAAAAATAACTTCTCTTTTTTTTTTTTTTGTCCAGGTGCACAAACAAACATCTACATTCAGGGACTGGACACGGTCACTCAACTGTCCAATGAGATCCGAGTCCTGAAGGAAGAAAACTTGGGTCTAAAGTCACGCCTCCAGGCCAGCACAGGTACTTCATCTGAAAGTTCACATTATTTTCCTCTGGAATAGATGCATGTTTACCCATTTTGAACTCTCCTCTTTCCTCAGACACATGTGAGGAGGTGGTGCAGTTGCGGGAGGCAGTGTTTACAGCACGTGCCCGCCTGAAACAAGCAGAGCTGGAGGCAGAGCAGTGGAAAGAGGAGCTGCGACGACTTCAGGCTCACACTCAGGAGCAAGGACAGCAGATACACATACTAAGGCAGGAACGGCAGGCCAGTCAGGAGAAAACCAACAGGTTGGTGTGTGTGTGTGTATATGCAGATTGAATCAAACAGCGACTGATTCGTTGATAAATTGTGATTGTCTGTGTGTGTGTATACACATCTAATCTCTGACTGTAATGTACTGTGATGTCTCCTCAGGCTCCAGCATGAGGTGTCTCTACTGCAGCAGCAGCTATGTGAGAGCAGAGAGCTCATCCACTCCCTGCAGAGTGAACTACAAGTGTACGATCGAGTGTGTTCCAGCATAAAGGCCAACAAAGGTAAGCCTGTCCATTTTACACTAGCTACACTTAATATACTCCCCTTTTTACATAAAATGTTGGCGCCATCTGGTGATGGGAATAAAAACTGAGATGGATAGGCTAATAGCAGATTGCTCACATTTTTCCACCTCCGATTGTTTCAAACAACAGTTTGAAAGATGCTATAGTTACAAAATTAACAAAAACATTTATTTAAACATCTACCCAAGTACTCCAAACCCCAAGGGGAACTAAAGCAGGAGCATGTCCTGTCAGACTCTCCGGTGATTGTGTGTTTTGTGCTCAGCCTACCTGTGTGAGCTCCCAGGTCTACCGGTGGAGCTTGGGGAGCTGCTCGGGGAGGTGAGGAGCCTGCGAGCCCAGCTGCAGAACAGCGTCCAGGAGAACAGTGCCCTCAAACAACTGGAGCTCCACAAGCAGCTGGAGCAGAAGCTGGGCGTCGGCTCTCCTCGGACCCCCTCCCTCTCCGCCCTCACTGCCAGCCCTCAGAGAGAGAACTTCTACAGGCGACAGCTGCTGCACGGTGAGACGGCACAACATTAACAACACAACATGTTTGTGGCGCTCAGTGTGCTGTGGTGTGGTTTGCTCTGTGTCCAAGCCTGGTTTGTTGTTTCTGTGTGCTCCACAGACCCAGCTCCGTCTCCACCAGTCAGGGACATTGGTCTGTTTAATTGTGGATCTCCCGGTCCTCCCTACTCAGACCTAGACGACAGCCATAGCACTGCCAATGGTGTGATTTTAACTGCACTGCATGTTTGCAACTTAATGGGTCTTAAATGTGTGGACTGATTGTTCTGTAACAATAATAACTTCTTGTTTTTATTGTAATGTGCCTGAACGAATATTATTTTAATCAGTTCTGAACTGGCAATACAAAAAAAATACAATAATGTCAAATTCAGCTCTTTTATCCCCAACAGACCCTCTTGACCCTCACTCTGAGCTGGAGGGGGAGGCCCCTGACGGATCATTTGCAAACCGCAACGGCCGCCACACCATCGGTCATGTGGATGACTTCAGCGCTCTTCAGCAGCAAGTCCTCGAGGGCGGGAGCCTTGTCCAGCGCATGGAGACAACCCTGCAGGCCTGCCTCGGCCCACCGCTGCTGGAGGGCCACCAGAAGCAGAGCAGTGAGCTGGTGAGAGCCAAAGGGCCAAAGACAGATTTTCAATGACAACAAGTCATGACTATGGAGCACAAATATCTAACTGAGGTCTGCATGCAGGTCCTGGACTATGGATGTGTGAAGAGTCTGCTGTCCAACACCAAGATTCTGAGACAGATCCTGGAGGAGGCGATGTCCCTGCTGAAAATGTTCTGGAGAGCAGCTCTGCCCAGCACCGATCCCTCCATCCACAACCTTAAGAAGGTTTGGGACACATTTATGACTGGTCTGGTCTTTCAAAGTATAAGCCTGGAGATATACACTATTTATGTGTTATTGTCAACAGATCCAATGAAAAGTCCAAAATCAACAATGTAATAGTCTCTCAGTGTGTTCCAACATACCCGGCATGTCTGTGGCACTCAGCCCCGAGCCTATTTGTTCCTACTGAAGATATTTAAACAGGTCGTAGGGTTAAATGATTTCCTAAAACACATCAAAAATTACTCAAATGGTGTAAATAGCTTATTTTTCTGCTGTGAATTTGGTGTGCTAGTGTGCAGCAGGACACTGTATTATGTTCATATTAATGAAGGAACATGATACTGGGAGCACCGGTGTGGCTCCACATTTATTTTTAACAAACAATGGAGCTCTTCGTCACAGAGGAATAAGCTGCATTAGGCCACACAGGCAGTATACTTGTTAGTATGATCAATTCATTGTTAAAAATATACGTATAATATCACCAGTACTATCCTTTAAAGAGCTGTATCACAAACATGTTTGGTAAGAGAGCCGAGCTCTGATAAAAAATGCCACTTTGTGTGTGTGTGTGTGTGTGTGTGTGTGTGTGTAGGAGCAGTGTATGCAGGAGGAGATCTTGTCCCTGAAACTGCGTATGTCAGAGCAGGAAGAGGTTCTTAAAGGGACGACTCACAGACTGAGGAGCACCAGCCGCACCAAGGAGAACATGGAGCACTTCATAGTCAACCAGTGTAAGTGTTTCTGTGCATTTGTGTGTGACAAAGAGAGATAATCAGAGAAAACTTGCGCAAAGCAGTAGGTCTTGGAAGCACAGACGGGTAAGGACAATTTCAAGGTTAGGAAAATACCAAACAAACAGAGTGCTGCTTTCGCTGCTCAGTGCACAGGCACGAAAAGTGAAAGGAAAGAATGTAGGAAGGTTGAGTGTAAAACAAAACCAAATAAGGTATGAGTAAAGAGAAAGAGAGCTTCTCAGCAGACAACATTGTGCTTTGTCCCTTCTTTTGGAAGTTCTAGAGAAATTCCAGGTTGAGGATTTGGATAGAAACAACAAATGTATGTTGTATCCAAGATCCAAACCTGAAATGACATGTGTTACTTTGATTTGCTTGTTAATGCATGCAGCGCATGAAGTGTTGACATGGATGTATCATCTGTGGGCTCAAGTAGTAGGAACAATATAGAAACATATTTTTTCCTGTTTTTTTACAGTGTCAAGGACTCGTGATGTGCTGAAGAAAGCCAGGACAAATTTAGAGGTAAGCAAACATCACCATTATATCCAGGATATCATACATGATATAGGTATCTGTGTGCATACTCCATAGGTCACAGTATTATGTGTATAAGTACGGTACTGTATTTTGTCATGTCGCTGGTGTCTTCATGATGTAATTTCATCACTTTTGGCTTTCCTGCCTCACGTGTTCCTTCGTCTTGCATTTGTCTCTCCTCTGCTCCTTTAAACTCCCCAGAAGAATGAGCTGAGACTTTCCTCTCTAAGCTCCTCCTCTTCCTCTCCTTATGCTGGTAATTGTTTGACATCCTGTGATCTTGCAAACAGGTAGATGTTGTCCCAGATGCTTTTTTTCGAATAACCCGACGGTAGTAGTTTAATACTGGTCAAACTGTAGGTGTAAAAGTAAATAAGGGTGACTCTGTGGTCTGGGGCAGCTTTTACCTCCGTGTGGATTTGCTTTTTCTAACCATGCCGACATCACTGCTTCACCATCCCGTCACAGCGAACTGCATCCTGGTTAAACTAACTTTTTATGACATTTCTGCTTTAAAAGACTGTGTTTATCAGGAAGAAATGAAACATGGGAGGTTGTCCTATCTAGAAAACAAGCTGGCCACACACAAATAGCTCCACACAGACTTTATTGTACCACTCCTGGGCGGCTTTATAATCAATTTTGTCATTGGAGACGTGTGTGTGGCCACCTTGTTTTCCACATGGGACACAGCCATGACCAGCACTCAGCTATGTATTTGGTGTGTTTCCACCTGACACGGTGATCTTAAAATCCTCCAACAACTACTCAGCTATTGTAAACAACAGTTTTAAAGTTAAAGGCCATGAGTTGTTCCTGAACCCACAACTCCGACACCAAATTGCACACACACCCAGCTAGTAAGACGCCACTGCACTAAAGTGTTGTTTACCTCTACATGTCCCCTAATGTTGAGTCTATTCATAGCTTTGGACAAAGTTGGCACCAAAATAACTGCACGGTGCGTAGTTTCCATTCTGTGAGCATGCTGTCACAATATCGCTAAATGATGCACACACAAAACATGTGTGTGACAGCTATAAATACAAGACTTCTGCCCTTCAATGTTTGGATTGAGTGGAGTCATAAACACCTAGATTAATTCTATCCACAAGGCACGCAGTACACAGTGTGTGTGTGTGTGTGTGTGTGTGTGTGTGTGTGAGAGACAGAGGATTTGAGTAACAGCATTGGTTATTCTCTAATCACTCATTCTCAGCTTCTCACCTGCAAGCGGTTGTATTTTGGGAATGGTATTACAACTAACATTACGCGAGTGAGGTGAGGCGATTGACACCTCTCTCATGGTTGTACACTAAATATGAAGCTACTGTCAGGAGACATGTTAGCTTAGCTTAGCATAACAAGTAGAAACTGAGGGCAACCACTAGCCTGTCTCTGTCTGAAGATAACAACATCCTACCTACACCTATAAAGCTCACTAATTAACACTAATTAATGAGCAAAGATCTCAGAATTACTGCAGCCGGTGAAAAAAATGATCCAGCTCATAACTAGTAGGTGGATTTTTTTACTGGCTAGATGTTTCTTTGAGATAACAGTCCATCGACCTTCTCATCAAACTCTCTGCAAGAAAGCAGATCGGCGTATTTGCCAAAATGTAGAACTATCCCTTCAACATTTCACCTCGCCAGAAGTTTGTCCATTTGTATCCGCCTGTATGAGGATTGGTGAATAATAAAGTACATCTAGTTTTCTCTCCTTTTGTCCCTACACCCAGCTGAGGACCCAGGAGGTGCTGCCAGAGAGCGGCCTGCTGATTGCAGTTTCCTGAAGACCAGCAGTGCTTCCGGAGCTGCAGCCAATCAACGTCCGGCAGCGAGGAAGCGCAGCAGCCAATGCCTGCTTTAGACTGTTAAAGAACCAGCCTCAATGCTACCACCTCTGACCTCTAACCTCTATGCTGAAACAGCCGCCCTCCTTCCAGCCCCCCCCCCCCTCCTTCCAGCCCCCCCCCCACACACACCAGCCTTTCTTGTCCCACCCAACCACCGTCCAGCCATGAGAGTGCTTCCACCTGTCCCTCCTCCAGGCAATACGTGTGCAGTATAATCTGCCCTTTGAGCCTGACCAAACTCCCTTCACCCGCTCGCCAATTTTCTGTCACTCTCTACCCCCTCCCACCACATGCATTATTGTCTTTGAGTGATACAGTCGGCAGTATGCCTCATCGTGTGTGTAACTGAAGAAGGTTTTTAAAATGTCCCTCTGGTGGTTTCAGTGAAGTGCGTCCTACTGACGGAGCTGGTTGAGGATGCTCCCAGACACTGATCTCAGACCAGGTGTGTGTTCTCAATCTGGTTTCAGTAAAGGCCTTTTGGGCTTTTTTGGTTGTATTACAGAAACTTTCAGGATAATTAAACCAGATAAGGAGATTTTGAAAAATATTTTTACAAGGGAGGATTTTGAAAAATGAACCGTAGATTTGAGAGAACTTTACTTGCGAGTTAAAAATCGAAATGTTTCTATAGTACACCCCCTGATCTGTATCTAAGAGCATCCTCTTTTGAGAGCCAGACAGCCTGCGGACGGAATAGATGTTCATGCATGTTTAATCGTGGCTTGAGAGAGGTCACACTTGAACGAAAACAGACACACTCAAAGACAAGACATCCTACCTTTGACTGCCACAGAATTGCAAGTTTACTTCTTGTGGCACTTTTATCAATGAGGACATTTTTTTTTTTGCAAATGCAATGCAAAGAACAATAACACCCACGATGTATCTACACAGTGGAGGAATGTAGAGGACGTAGGCGATCACTGCTAAGTAGTCGTGTACTAGTTGTATCTATATTTGTGGAAGAAGCTTATGAATGCGTTTGTCAAACATCAGCCAAGGGATATGAAAAGCAGAAAAAAAAGCCAGAGAAAGGTTCTATTTTAGTCACAAGCCTCCTCTTTTTGGGTCCTAACGGTGCTTTTCTAGGCACCTACCTACTGAATTTGAAGTACTGAATAAGTCAAAAACAAGGGAGTATGGTCAATTTAATGCTCAAGGCTTTGAAACATCTGGTTGGTTGTGATTTCTGAGCAGGATGTACACAAGAATATGTAAAAACAAATTTTTAAAAAAGAGGTTAAAGTGCTGAAATGGAACCAGGCTGAACACGCGTATTCAAGCTCCTCTGTAGGAGTTCTCATACGAGCATGTGCAATAATGATGTTTCTTGAATGATAATGCTGCACCGGGTTTGTTTTTTTTTCTTTGCTTGACACTGGATTATTAGTCACACTCATAATAACGTTAGTACACGATCAGAGTAACGATTGTACTTTTTACCGGACTGTTGATGCATGACAGAGATTGTAAAATCTAAGCTAAGGAACAGCGGATTGCCAATACTTGCCAAAGTTTGAAGTCTTTGAACTCTTCACTTTGCTTTGACTTGCCTTATCCATGCGAATGACAAACCCAGGTCGGATCAGACCGTAGGGATACCGAGATGTCTTCATTCCAAGGACCTCCAGAACCACAGAGACGGTAACCGTTAGACAGCTGGTTCAGTGTATTTTGAATTGTGCGACCGAAATGAGCTACTTTTTTGGACCAAAACTCAACAGAGTGGATTTTTCCCACTTGGCCATATGCTATTGTCTTTATGTTATTTTTCTTGGTTCAGGCCGTCTTAGGATTCCCATGGCAAAGGCAATATAGGTTATCAAGTTCTTATAGATGATGCAAACTTTGGCAGGCTACTGGTGGGATCATTGATCTTTAATTCACTCACTTATAACAGTTCAAATTTAGTTTGATGAGTTCTTGCTGTACATTTGCCATTTTTACGCTGTAAATAACTTGTTATTTCTGTATGAACTTTTGAGTGAGTCTGTGTGTGCGCGCATGTGTGTGTGAGTGTGTTTGAACAAACATCCAACATTTGCTTTTTGCAAAGTTGATTTTCTGGGTAGCTGTGCAATAGCTTATATGATTTATTTGGATGTTAAACATCATCGTAATACGAGTATGATTGCTGCATTCACTTCCTGCAATGTGTGATTTATATGTTAGAGGAGTTTGTCACTTTGAATCACATAGGCTGATAAGAAATCAGACTATGTCTTCATGATATCTAACTCACTGATCCCAATATCATCCACCTATAACAAAACTCTGATTAATGTTGCTTCGCTTGCCTTTACATTTATTAGCTTGAGAGCTTCTTCAGTCTGCTCTCAGTGGTAGAATTGGCTTTGAACTAGCGCTCTTCTACCTGAGATCTGCCAAATTAGGTTTCGTTTGCGCTCAAGTCTTCATAAAAAAAAAAAAGACGGCATGTATTTCAACAGAGATAAAAAGTTTGATAATTCCTTTTGAAATGTAAGAAGTAAAAAGACAAAAGTTTTGAAGAATTGTCTACTGTCAAAGAAAAAGCCAATGACTGGAAAGATTATGACACGTTGGATCCACAAAGCACCTTGTTAGAGCGTAAACAAAGCCTTTTTGCTATTTGTTATAAAGAAGGGAATCAAACGGCAGTTTGAAACGATATATTGTTGGTCCTGATTTTCGTATGTATTCAGTGGGTACGGAAAGTATTCAGACCCCTTTAAATTTTTGACTTTGTTTCATTGCAGCCATTTGGTAAAATCAAAAAAGTTCATTTTATTTCTCTTTAATGTACACTCAGCACCCCATCTTGACAGAAAAAAACAGAAATGTAGAAATTTTTGCAAATTTATTAAAAAAGA